>NC_088398.1:65078670-65233670 GCF_034236695.1 Oncorhynchus nerka | reverse complement strand
GTGTGTGTATGTATGTGTCACCCTCTTGTTGTGATGGAAGGTGTGTGTACGTATGTGTCACCCTCTTGTTGTGATGGAAGGTGTGTGTGTGTGTGTGTGTATGTATGTGTCACCCTCTTGTTGTGATGGGAGGTGTGTGCGCGTGTATGTATGTGTCACCCTCTTGTTGTGATGGAAGGTGTGTGTACGTATGTGTCACCCTCTTGTTGTGATGGGAGGTGTGTGTGTGTGTGTGTGTCACCCTCTTGTTGTGATGGAAGGTGTGTGTATGTATGTGTCACCCTCTTGTTGTGATGGAAGGTGTGTGTACGTATGTGTCACCCTCTTGTTGTGATGGAAGGTGTGTGTGTGTGTGTATGTATGTGTCACCCTCTTGTTGTGATGGGAGGTGTGTGCGCGTGTATGTATGTGTCACCCTCTTGTTGTGATGGAAGGTGTGTGTACGTATGTGTCACCCTCTTGTTGTGATGGGAGGTGTGTGCGCGTGTATGTATGTGTCACCCTCTTGTTGTGATGGAAGGTGTGTGTATGTATGTGTCACCCTCTTGTTGTGATGGAAGGTGTGTGTATGTATGTGTCACCCTCTTGTTGTGATGGAAGGTGTGTGTGTGTGTGTGTGTGTGTATGTATGTGTCACCCTCTTGTTGTGATGGGAGGTGTGTGCGCGTGTATGTATGTGTCACCCTCTTGTTGTGATGGAAGGTGTGTGTACGTATGTGTCACCCTCTTGTTGTGATGGAAGGTGTGTGCGCGTGTATGTATGTGTCACCCTCTTGTTGTGATGGAAGGTGTGTGTATGTATGTGTCACCCTCTTGTTGTGATGGGAGGTGTGTGCGCGTGTATGTATGTGTCATCCACTTGTTGCAAAAATAAATAATAATAATTTTAAAACACTCACTTTGTTTGTGGTGTGTCTCTTGCTCCTCCGGCTGCTCCACACTGCTCCCACTGAGGCCATGAGCTGCACCCCATACTGCCCCGTCAGAGGAGTCAGAAACTCCAACACACGCTGCCTCAGGATCTACACACACACACAAATTCACATGCAGGACATATCATAGCACTACTTACTTCCCATACAAACACACTCCCACGCAAACATAAACACAGGCATACCTTGTAGCTCCTGAAGTAGACTGATGTGGAGGGGTGTCTGGTGGTCTGGGTGGAGTCTGAGCCCCTCCTCTGGGACTCCTCCCTCTTGACCACACCCCACAGCAGAGCCATACTACTGAGCATGTGTGGCAGCTCCTTGATCACAGCATTGCGTGCGTTCCGGACGTCTGCAGGGTCACAGGCCACCAGGGACTGAGAGGGACAGATGGAAACATTAAACAATTGTTTTCTGCATTCAACTCTGTGTGTCTGAGTGGGTAGCAGAGTGATCCACCTACATGTTGCCAAATCAGTAGTGTGTGTGTGTGTGTGCGCGACTCACCTTCTTGTTGTCCAGTAGACAGTGGTGAGTGAGTGTGGTCAGTCCCTCCAGTAGGGTGAGAGGGTAATCAGGAGCAATGTTCTCCTTCCTGCTACTCTGTGTAGCCTTCCCCCCGTCGTGATCGTACTGTTTGACCAGCTCATCCAAGTTCCTGCAGATCTGGGTGATGAGCGGAGCAACGATGATGCCCAGCGAGCGCCCGAGGTAGGGCAGAGACGAGCACAGCAGAGCCACCCAGTGGGGGTGCATGGCATAGCCGTACTGCGGCTGCAGAGCCCGGGCTGCAGCAGACACAAACATCCCCTGGGCTGTGATGGGCTGGGTCTGGACATACTGAGCTGCCTTGATGGACTGTTGGAACAGAACCCCTGTCTGCCATTCCTGCTTCATGGCTGAGGAGGCAGGGGTAGCTACAGGTGTGTCACGGGGCTCATCGGGGTGCGGGGTTGAACCAGACCCCCCTGGCCACACGTAGTACTCCAGGACGATGAGGGCCTGTAAGAGCTTGAGCAGCTCCATCTGTAAGGGGTATTGCTCTTGCCCCCCTCCCCCTCCAAGATTCACCAGGCTCTCCTCAGACAGGCCCACCTGTTCATCGAACAGATTCAGACCCCCCATGGCAGAGTCCTTCTCCACCCCTTTCTGGCTGATGTACATGGAGGCTGAGAGGGTGAGAAGGGCGTACTGCTGCACCTTACACCCAGCCAGAAGCTTGCGGATGGCCTCTGGGCCGACCCCAGCCTCCTGCAGGGTGGAGCTGTCCCTCTGACCCCACACCACACACCCCAGCTGAGTCACCAGGCGGGTCAGCACCCCCACGCTCTTCACCTGGACCTCCCTGTTCCCCTGCAGCTCCCTGGGACCCAGGGTGAGGTAGGACGGGTAGTGGGAATGTAGGAACCTCAGGCATAGCGATACCAGCAGCTCGATGAGCAGGGAAGGGGGAATGGAGGGCGAGGAGGTGGGCGAGAGCAGCCGTCCATGGAAGCCTCTTCCGTCCTGGGCCTGCTGGTGGCGCTGGAGAAGGTTGGAGACCAGGTTGAGGTGGGCGGCTGAGCTGGTGTCCAGGGAGGTGGAGGAGAGGGCGTCCACTAGAGGGCGCTGGGCGCTGCTCCTCAACAGACTGTCCAACAGGGCCAGGCCGTGGAGCAGGCGGGGCCAGCCGCCGGGCATAGAGTACAGCAGAACATGGCGGAACAGAGAGTCAATGACTTCACGCTTCTCACGCTCCTGTTTGAGGAGACGCGACTGAGCCATGGCTTCACGCTCCAGGTCATCCTCCTCGCTCGACAGCGAATCGGACACTTGTGTGTGTTCCGATTCCACCCTCCTCAGGCAGCTGACCACACCTCCTTCCTCTACGCTACAACCATAAGTGGCGGAGCTGGAGTTCTCTGTGGAGACCTGGGCACCACTGGTGTCAGCTGACTCGGTGTGTTCGCTCTCTTCCTCCTCCTCCTCCAGCTCGTCTTCCCCCTCTGTGGCTTCACTCTCACTGCAAGACTCCCCCGTGGAGTCAGCCGCTGGATTGGTCGTCTCTGGGTCACGCTCTAGCTCCCCCCACAGGGCCTCCCGGTCCACCAGGATCATGTGACCCAGTGTACCCTCATCTGGTTGGGTGCTGGCTGCCATGGCGCCCGTGGAACTCTTGGTGGTGCTTCGACTTCTGCTGTTTAAATCTTTCAGATTACCTACAGAGAGAAAGAGGTCTACCAAAACATATACACACTAGGAGAGCAACATCCCTAAACACTCCAACAATCACCACTTAACACTCCAGAACACACACAAACACACGCACGCACCTGCGGTGAGGTTCTGTTTGACACTCTGGATGGTGCAGCGCTGGGTGGAGGGGTGGAGCAGCAGCAGCAGAACAGGCTCCAGGATCCGGACCACGTCCTGCAGGGAGAGAGCCCTGACCAGCCAGCACTGGGCTGCAGCACTCACAGAACCATCTGGGCTGTTCAGACAGTCCACCACCACGCACAAAGACCTGGGACAGAGATACACAGAGTCAGTCATAGGGAGATGAGGGACAGACACACAATCTTAAATAGTGCCAAGACAAAGACAAAGACACAGACAAAGAGTCCATCTCAGTGATCTGAGGAAAGCAGAACAGGTTCACTACAGTAGTACAGTCGTGGCCTAAAGTTGAGAATGACACAAATATAAAGTTTGCTGCTTCAGTGTCTTCAGATATTTTTGTCAGATGTTACTATGGAATACTGAAGTATAATTACAAGCATTTCATAAGTGTCAAATGCTTTTATTGACAATTACATGAAGTTGATGCCAAGAGTCAATATTTGCAGTGTTGACCTTTCTTTTCAAGAGCTCTGCAATCCACCCTGGCATGCTGTCAATTAACTTCGGGGCCACATCCTGACTGATGGCAGCCCATTCTTGCATAATCATAATCAGAGTTTGTCAGAATTTGTGGGTTTTTGTTTGTCCACCCGCCTCTTGAGGATTGACCACAAGTTCTCAATGGGATTAAGGTCTGGGGAGTTTCCTGGCCATGGACCCAAAATATCAATGTTTTGTTCCCCAAGCCACTTAGTTATCACTTTTGCCTTATGGCAAGGTGCTCTATCATGCTGGAAAAGGCATTGTTCGTCACCAAACTGTTCTTGGATGGTTGGGAGAAGTTGCTCTCGGAGGATGTGTTGGTACCATTCTTTATTCATGGCTGTGTTCTTAAGCAAAATTGTGAGTGAGCCCACTCCCTTGGCTGAGAAGCAACCCCACACATGAATGGTCTCAGGAGGCTTTACTGTTGGCATGACACAGGACTGATGGTAGTGCTCACCTTGTCTTCTCCGGACAAGCTTTTTTCCAGATGCCCCAAACAATCAAAAAGGGGATTCATCAGAGAAAATGACTTTACCCGAGTCCTCAGCAGTCCAATCCCTGTTCCTTTTGCAGAATATCAGTCTGTCCCTGATGTTTTTCCTGGAGAGAAGTGGCTTCATTGCTGCCCATCTTGACACCAGGCCATCCTCAAAAAGTCTTCGCCTCACTATGCGTGCAGATGCACTCACACCTGCCTGCTGCCATTCCTGAGCAATTTCTGTACTGGTGGTTCCCCGATCCCGCAGCTGAATCAACTTTAGGAGACGGTCCTCGCGCTTTCTGGACTTTCTTGGGTGCCCTGAAGCCTTCTTCACAACAATTGAACCGCTCTCCTTGAAGTTCTTGATGATCCGATAAATGGTTGATTTAGGTGCAATCTTACTGGCAGCAATATCCTTGCCTGTGAAGCCCTTTTTGTGCAAAGCAATGATGACGGCACATGTTTCCTTGCAGGTAACCATGGTTGACAGAGGAAGAACAATGATTCCAAGCACCACCCTCTTTTTGAAGCTTCCAGTCTGTTATTTGAACTCATTCAGCATGACAGAGTGATCTCCAGCCTTGTCCTCGTCAACACTCACACCTGTGTTAACAAGAGAATCACTGACATGATGTCAGCTGGTCCTTTTGTGGCAGGGCTGAAACGCAGTGGAAATGGTTTTTTGGGATTCAGTTCATTTGCATGGCAAAGAGGGAATTTGCTATTAATTGCAATCATCTGATCACTCTTTATAACATTCTGGAGTATATGCAAATTGCCAGCATACAAACTGAGGGAGCAGACTTTGTGAAAATTAATATTTGTGTCATTCTCAAAACTTTTGGCCACGACTGTAGAGTCACGAAACAGAATACGCTGGGGACCACAGCACAAACTGCTGTTGGACCCAGAGACCAACCACTGACCATACTTCAAGCTCTGTACTCACCGGTCAAACGAGCGGTTCAGAGACATGGTCCGGTTTGACTGGTTTTCCCTGGTCAGGTGCCACAGCACTGAGAACCTATGTAGGGCCTCCAATCGTACAGCCTGAGGGAATACACAAAGCATACCGTGGGGAGAACAAGTATTTGATAACCTGAAAAATCGGCAGTGTATCAAATACTTGTTCTCCCCACTGTAACTGATATGTTAGTTAAACACAGAGGATGACTTACTGTTTGTTATATCACATGAGTTTAGGCTGGAGTATTTGTTCATATGTTAGGTGTGAATATATGTAAAACCTCAGTGCTGTTTAAATGCGTTAGGAGTATTGGATGGCTCATTGCTGTAGGCGTCTAGTGTCTTGATATTACAGTAGAATCTTGTTAGTGTGTGTATGTGTTCTGTACCTTATCTCTGTGCAGTAAAGCCTGGCAGACGATGTCCTCACAGATGGATGCGGACGGGGCCAGGCAGTGGAGCCGATAGAAGAGCTCCACACAGGAGGTGTGCTGCTCTCGACGCTCCACATCCAGCTGACCCCACAGCACCTGGGCCACCCGCTGCATGGGATCACAAAGGTGAAAGGTGAAATGTTAGAGGTGATGATGATCGGTTTTCATTTGAATCAACTTAACGCAGCAGCATCAGATTACTAATGATCCTGATTTGGTAATAGGCAGCAGAAATGAAAAAGGTGATGATGCTGTTGGACATAGTTACAGATGACACATTCACTAAGGAAATGTACACATTTCATCATATTATAGAGTAACACGTCAGACCAGCTAGGACTACTCATATTATGTTCCCTCTTTATGTAGCAGTAATACAAGCCCCCTGCCATGGTAGACCATGATTTCCTGACCTGGTAGAAATCTGTACTCTGCTCGATGGCGCTGAGCAGGCCTGGGTAGATGGGGGGTACAGTGACCATCTGCAGCCGTCCGCTCAGGGGGTTGGCGTTGCTGGCCTGGTAGCGCCTGGTCTTGTCCTGGATGACCAGGGCCAGGGACTGGGAGTGGTTGATGAGCTCCAGAAGAGAGGACACAGCCGTGTGCTGCACCTGGTAGTCCCTCGACAGGCAACACAGGGTCATCAAGGACCTCAGCCACAAAGGCAGGCAGCCCACGTCACTATCTGAAGAGAAAAAACAAAACAATATTTTGGTTACTTCCCATTCAATGAGTTCAAATTAGTCAAGATCATGAAAGCATATCAGTATACTGACTTGAACCAACATAAAGTGGTCAATTCAGCCCTGTTAGTAAGCCATGTTAGGAGTAGGAGTACACACCAAAGCTTAAGCTTTTCATTTGAATAGACAAACCAGCACCCCAGTAAACCTTTTGGTTAATAGTAGAGTTGTAGAGTTATACAAATTTCCCTATGTGGACTCAATTGTGTGAGTCTGACATGCAAGACTACTGGTTGGCTAACTAACTACAGTAAGTTTGTGTAGAGCTGTATAGACTGACCTGTATGGGTAAACAACCATTATTGTGTAAAAGTGTATACTGTCACCTGTATGGTGGAACATGTCGCTGTAGAGCACCTGGCTCTCCTCCTCACTCAGGTACAGGGGGAAGGTGGTACACTCCAAAAGCAGGTGGCATGCTGCCGTGAACGCCTGGCGGCACTCCTCTGAAATCTCCGCCCTGCCCCGGGGCATGTACCCTGCCCCCCAGTCCACCCCTCCTCCCGTGCCCACTCGCCCTTTCTTCTTCTCTGTAGGTGGGACAGGGAGGTCTGGGACAGGGGGGTCCGAGATAGAGCGTGGTTTGTGTTTGTTGGGGGTGAAGAGCTCGGCTAGCTTGTCTTTGATCTGGGTCTTGGTGATCTGAGGGCCCTCCTGGAACGAGGTCTTCCCACCAGGGGAGAGGGCAGCGGGGTCCGGCTGTACAGCCTCCTCCTGCCCCCTGACGTCCTCCACCTGAACCAGCAGGTACCTGGGAGGGGAGAGGAGGGAGAGAGAGATGGGGAGAGAGAGAGAGAGTTGATCAAGTCGTTTTGATTGATGCATGTTGTGCTTGATGACTGTGTGTTACATGTTTTCCAGATGTGATCATGTTCTCTACCAGGTGGTTATGAAGGTCAGTATATCCAGCAGACACTGGGTCATGGTCTCCACATTGCCCCCCTTCCTCCACACACCCTGGCACTCTTTCACGATCCCCACCCCCTCGGGGCTCAGTCCCACCCCTGGTAAGAGGTGCAGTTCCGAGGGTGAGGCGCTGATGCCCAATCCGCTGTCTTCAGACCGAAGGAGTGGGAAGGCGCTTTCTCCCTCTACCGGGCCAGTCTCCTGCTCCACAACCGCATTCAGCTCTTCCTCTGGTTCTGCGTTGTCATGGGTAACGTTGACCCGACTGCCCTCTTCCTCCTCCTCGACCCTTTCCTTCTCCATATCCTGCATCTAAGGGGAGAAAATGTATGATCCAACCAGAATACCACCAATGAGGGAGTGGGTAGTATGACCTTAAAAGGACAGTTAGAGAACTGTTTCCTTGTCCTTAAACTAAAAAAAAAAAAACTGTTCCCCCCCCCCCCCCCTAAGATTTTAGAGAAATCCCATCGTGATCCAGTATCTGACTGAAAGAAGCTAGAGATCAGTGTAAGCTGTGTTTATGTGACACACAGACAGGCCAGTGTTACAGCTGGACTTCAGACCTTATTTATATCGGCAGGGAGAGTGAAATTAGAAGATTGGTTGGCCTGTGTAGTCTGGATCTACCATCAAGTCAAGAGGAGTACAGTACATGAGAGACAGCCTGACAAGAGGCTAACCCTGCCAGGAATGTTATCCATCAGTCAGACAGGTCACCTACCAGACAGTTCATCCTGAGGGCATGACCATTCTTAAGTACCTCAGTAGTGCTGCATCCCTAACTCCCATTTTCCTTCTACTCTCCATACGCATGCCAGTTTCTCTGAACTACTGCACACACTCACACAACCACTGACCGGAACAAATTTGAAGCTCTCCTCCTGTGTCGGTGACTTCACTTTCTGTGACTGTGACTCCACCTCCATGTCCATATAAGTCACGGGCATCTGGATCTTACTGAGCACCTTGAAGCAGGTGCGCAGGCCTTGTGTGAGCTCCGATAGGTCCAGACAGGTCATGTGGGTACGGAGTGCATGCAGCATGCGGCCAAGCATCTGGGGCAGGAACTGAGACTGGATGTCAGCATGGAGCTCCTATTGGACCAGACCAATCAGATAGGGTTAGAGAGAGCAAGAAAGAGAGGGAAAGAGAGAGAAAGAGGAAAAATAGAAGCATGTGTGTGTGTACCAGAGGGATGACGTCCAGTAGGAATATGATGAGCGTGGAGATCTCTGTGACAGAGGGAGCAGGAGAGTCACTGTGGTACTGCAGAGGGGGCGGCGGCAGGTCAGCTGGGTTGCTATGGAGACAGAGACACAGAGAGAGATCAGCTAAACAACATAAAAGACATTCGAGTTGGAGAAAGATGCTTTATAACAGCAAAGCTACAGTGACTATTCCAGAGGAGGTATAGTAGGTGCTAGTAGAGGCGTTACCTACCTGAGGCAGGTGCAGAAGTGGCAGGTAATGTAGTCCCACAGGAACTCACTGTTCATGGAGCTCACCAGCATGTTCACCGTCTTTATGATTTCTGATGCGTTCTTGTTCTCTTTTATTTTACTGCACAGACAACACATCTAGGCAGTCACTATCATGTCGATCTCTTTTTAGGAAACTTCCCAATAAATATCATTCATCTATATTAGTTCATTCTCCACTCGTCCCATCCTCTCACCTGGCTAGCTGGTTGCCTGTCAGGCCAGTGCTGGTGATAGACTCCTTCCCCAACATCTCTCTGCAGTAGCTGTAGAACGCTCTCACCACCTCCAATAACACACTGCCCACTATCAGAGGACCTGAGAGAGACCACCATCATTATCATCACATACTGTCCACTATCAGAGGACCTGAGAGAGACCACCATCATTATCATCACACCCTGTCCACTATTAGAGGACCTGAGAGAGACCAGCATCATTATCATCACACACTGTCTACTATCAGAGGACCTGAGAGACCACCACCATCATCATCATCATCACACACTGCCCACTATCAGAGGACCTGAGAGAGACCAGCATCATTATCACAAACTGCCCACTACCAGAGGACCTGAGAGAGACCACCACCATAATCATCAAACTGCACACTATCAGAGGACCTGAGAGAGACCACTATCCTCACACACTGCCCACTATCAGAGGACCTGAGAGAGACCACCATCATCATCACACACTGCCCACTACCAGAGGACCTGAGAGAGACCACTATCCTCATACACTGCCCACTATCAGAGGACCTGAGAGAGACCACCATCATTATCCCACACTGCCCATTATCAGAGGACCTGAGTGAGACCACCATCATCATTATCATCACACACTGCTCACTATCAGAGGACCTGAGAGTGACCACCATCATCATCACACACTGCCCACTACCAGAGGACCTGAGAGAGACCAGCATCATTATCATCATCAATATCATAAACTGCCCACTACCAGAGGACCTGAGAGAGACCACATCATTATCACACACTGCCCACTATCAGAGGACCTGAGAGAGACCACCATCATCATCATCACACACTGCCCACTACCAGAGGACCTGAGAGAGACCAGCATCCTTATCATAAACTGCCCACTACCAGAGGACCTGAGAGAGACCAGCATCATTATCATCATCAATATCATAAACTGCCCACTACCAGAGGACCTGAGAGAGACCACCATCATCATCATCACACACTGCCCACTACCAGAGGACCCGAGAGAGACCAGCATCATTATCACACACTGCCCACTATCAGAGGACCTGAGAGAGACCATCATCATCACACACTGCCCACTACCAGAGGACCTGAGAGAGACCAGCATCATTATTATCACAAACTGCCCACTACCAGAGGACCTGAGAGACCAGCATCCTTATCATCACACACTGCCCACTATCAGAGGACCTGAGATAGACCAGCGTCAACATCATCATCATCACACACTGCCCACTACCAGAGGACCTGAGAGAGACCAGTATCATTATCATCATCATCATCATCACACACTGCCCACTACCAGAGGACCTGAGAGAGACCACCATCATCACCATCACACACTGTCCACTATCAGAGGACCTGAGAGAGACCACCATCATCATCATTATCATCATCATCACACACTGCCCACTACCAGACGACCTGAGAGAGACCACCATCATCACCATCACACACTGTCCACTATCAGAGGACCTGAGAGAGACCACCATCATCATCATCATCATCACACACTGCCCACTATCAGAGGACCTGAGAGAGACCACCATCATCATCATCACACACTGTCCACTATCAGAGGACCTGAGAGAGACCACCATCATCACCATCACACACTGTCCACTATCAGAGGACCTGAGAGAGACCACCATCATCATCATCACACACTGTCCACTATCAGAGGACCTGAGAGAGACCACCATCATCATCATCACACACTGCCCACTATCAGAGGACCTGAGAGAGACCACCATCATCATCATCACACACTGTCCACTATCAGAGGACCTGAGAGAGACCACCATCATCATCATCACACACTGCCCACTATCAGAGGACCTGAGAGAGACCACCATCATCATCATCACACACTGTCCACTATCAGAGGACCTGAGAGAGACCACCATCATCACCATCACACACTGTCCACTATCAGAGGACCTGAGAGAGACCACCATCATCATCACACACTGTCCACTATCAGAGGACCTGAGAGAGACCACCATCATCATCATCACACACTGTCCACTATCAGAGGACCTGAGAGAGACCACCATCATCATCATCATCATCATCACACTGCCCACTATCAGAGGACCTGAGTGAGATGATCATCACCACCACTACACCCTACTTACCAGCAGAGGGCTTCAGACAGCTGGACATAGTGAGAAGGGGAGGGGAGGGGTGGGAGAGATGAGGCCTGAAGTAGGGGAGGTGTGTGTTTACCTATCTCTGGCTTATCTATAAGGCTGATGATGATGCGGAAGGGTCGTAGATAACCAATCACGCTCTCCGGGTCCGCCTCCACATCCTTCTGATTCAAGATGTTGATCAAAGCCTAAGGACAGAGACACAGAGGACACACACGGTTACACCACTGGGTATTTACTGAATTCAAGTTCACCTTGTTTTCATGGTTTCATATTAAAATGAATGACTTGCATTTAAGGGCAGGTGTTTTAAGTCCTTCATGAGGTTTAATAATCTGTAACAGTATGATTTATATACTACCACTGATCAACAGTAGTGTTAGCTAGTGTGTCCAACCTGCACTAAGAGTTCTCTGGAGTGGGTGTTGAAGTAAAAGGCTATGTGTTCTTCCATGGAGATGAAGAGGTCAGGGTCTGCAGCAACCATACCCCCCTTAATATCTGTGCCTGGGGAACAGCAACACACACAGATACAGTTATTCACTTATAATATCAAGGCATACATTGTATTATCTGAAAGGAGAGATGCAAACAATTGAGGCTACATGGATACATTTATTAGGTAGACCTTAACGACATTAGCTAAAACTACATTTGTTAGCTACATAGTGAAGTATATTCAGGCCTACTGCTAGACTACAACTCAAAGCCATAACTTCATTGTGTGTATGTGTATGTGTGAACATGGCCGTGGTGCATGTCTATCCACACTAACTACCTAGCAGCCAGGCGTAGAGGCGTCTGTTGAGGGACATGTCTCTGCGGAGCAGCGTGAGGGAAGCAGCAGACACCACTCTGATCGTGTCCTCCCTAGTCATAGGAATACTGCCTTGGGTTGGGTCCTGAGGTAATAACAGGGACAGTTACACATGGGGCACAGGGAAAGGGGAGAGGATGAAGATAGAGAGGCAAAGAAGTCAAAGAAGGAAGAGTTGGAAGAGGAGATGAAAGAGGATTAAGGGAAGAGCAGAACAGAGTATATAAGGAGGAGGAGGTGAGGAGGAAGAGGAGAGGAGGAGGTGAGAAGAAGGAGGTGAGACAGAGGAGAAAAAGGAATAGGAGGAGGTGGTGGTGGAGGAAGAGGAGGTAAACCTCTAACCTCTAAGAAAAACATTGACGCTTGCAAGGACACGGTGACTGAGTTCATTGGGAAGTGTACAGGGGATGTTATTCCAATGGTGACCTTTAAAACCTACCCAAACCAGAAACCGTGGATAGATAGCAGCATTCGCACAAAACTGAAAGCGCCAAGCACCGCATTTAACCATGGCAAGGTGACTGGGAATATACAAAGTGTAGTTATTCGTTCCGTAATGCAAACAAACATGCAAAATGTCAGTACAGTGGCAAAGTGGAGTCGCAATTCAGTGGCTCAGACAAGACTTATGTGGCAGGGTTTACAGACAATCACGGACTACAAAGCGAAAACCAGCCACGTAGCGGACACCGACGTCTTGCTCCCAGACAAGCTAAACACCTTCTTTGCCCTCTTTGAGGAGAACACAGTGCCACCGAAGCGGCCGGCTCCCAAGGACTGTGGGCTCTCGTTCTCCGTGGTCGACGTGAGTAAGACATTTAAACGTGTTAACCCTCGCAAGGCTGCCGGCCCAGACGGCATCCCTAGCCGCGTCCTAAGAGCATGTGCAGACCAGCTAGCTGTAGTGTTTACTGACATATTCAATCTCTCCCTATCAAAGTCTGCTGTCCCCACTTGCTTCAAGATGTCTACCATTGTTCATGTACCCAACAAAGCAAAGGTAACTGAACTAAATGACTATCGCCCTGTAGCACTCACTTCTGTCATCATGAACCTCTACCTTACCCGACACCCTAGACCCTCGTCAATTTGCATACCGCCCCAATAGATCCACAGACGATGCAATTTCCATTGTGCTGCCCACTGCCCTATCCCATCTGGACAAGAGGAACACCTACCTCAGAATGCGGTTGATTGACTATAGCTCAGCCTTCAACACCATAGTACCCTCCAAGCTCATCGTTAAGCTCAGGGCACTGTGTCTGAACCCCGCCGTATGCAACTTGGTACTGGACATCCAGAAGGGCTGCCTCCAGGTGGCGAAGGTAGGAAACAACAACTCCACTTCGCTGATCATCAACACAGGGGCCCCACATGGGTGCGTGCTCAGCCCATTCCTGTATTCCCTGTTCACCCATAACTGCATGGCCATTCACACCTCCAACTCAATCATCAAGTTTTCAGTCGACACAACAGTAGTAGTTACCAACAATGACGAGACAGCCTACAGGGAGGAGGAGAGGGACCTGGCAGAGTGGGGCCAGGAAAATAACCTCTCACTCAACGTCTACAAAACAAAGAAACTGATCGTGGACTTCAAGAAACAGCATGCCCCTATCCACATCGACGGGACAGCAATCGAGAAGGTGGAAAGCTTCAAGTTCCTCGGTGTACACATCACTCACAATCTGAAATGGTCCACCCACACGCAGACAGTGTTGTGAAGAAGGCACAACAGTGCCTCTTCAACCTCAGGAGGCTGAAGAAATTCGGCTTTGCCCCTAAAACCCAAACTTTTACAGATGCACAATTGAGAGCATCCTGTTGGGCTGTATCACCGCCTGGTAAGTCAACTGCACCACTCAACCACAGAGCTCTCCAGAGGGTGGTACTGTCTGCCCAACGCATCACCGGGGGCACACTGCCTGCCCTCCAGGACACCTACAGCACCTGATGTCACAGGAAGGCCAAAAAGATCATCAAGGACATCAACCACCCGAGCCGCGGCCTGTTCACCCTGCTACCATCAAGAAGGCGAGGTCAGTACAGATACATCAAAGCTGGGACCGAGAGACAAAAAAACAGCTTCTATCTCAAGGCCATCAGACTGTTAAATAGCCATCACTAGCCAGGTCCCACCCGGCTACTCATCCCTACAACCTTACGAGGGTGCTGCCCTATATACATTGAATCACTGGCCACTTTAAATAATAGAAGACTATTCACTTAAATAATGTTTACATACTGCTTTACGCATATCATACAGTGGCAAGAAAAAGTATGTGAACCCTTTGGAATTACCTGGATTTCTGCATAGATTTGTCATAAAATGTGATCTGATCTTCATCTAAGTCACAGCAACAGACAAACACAGTCGGCTTAAACTAATAACGCACAAACAATTATACGTTTTCATGTCTTTATTGAACAGACTGTGTAAACATTCATAGTGCAGGGTGGAAAAACTACATGAACCCTTGGATTTAATAACTGGTTGACCCTCCTTTTTGCAGCAATAACCTCAACCAAACATTTTCTGTAATTGCGGATCAGACCTGCACAACGGTCAGGAGGAATTTTGGAAAAATCCTCTTTACAAAACTGTATCAGTTCAGCAATATTATTGGGATGTCTGGTGTGAACCGGTCTTTTGAGGTCATACCACAGCATCTCAAATCGGTTTGAGGTCAGGAACCTGACTTGGCCACTCCAGAAGGCGTATTTTTGTCTGTTGAAGCCATTCTGTTGTTGATTTACTTCTGTGTTTTTTTTGTCGTTGTCCTGTTGCATCACCTAACTTCTGTTGAGCTTCAATTGGTGGACAGATAGTCTTACATTCTGCTGCAAAATGTCTTGATAAACTTGGGAATTAATTTTTCCGTCGATGATAGCAAGCTGTCCAGACCCTGAGCAAAGCAGCCCCAAACCACGATGCTCCCTCCACAATAACATTTGCTAAATATGGGTATGTGACCAATAAAATGTTATTTTAACGTGACTTACCAGGCAGGTGGCCAAGGAGAAGAAGAAGAGCAGGATCTCCAGCATGTTCCTCTGCACCAGAACATTTGAGTCCTGCAGAGACAGACACAACGCCTTCACCTGGGAGAGAGAGAGAAAGAGAGACAGAGAGACAGACAGACAGACAGGTTATCCAACATGGCCAACACAACCCTACACTCGCTCACACTAACACACAATAACTCACCACCAGGCGGTTGTCATAGCCCAGCATGCGTGTTTGCTGGTGCGGGGGGGTTAAGCGGTCAAAGTGTGTGACGATGAAGAGAGAGGCGGGCAGCCGGACTAGAGGGCTGACCAACACACTGCCCCACAGAGCCCCATAGAACACCTGCTGGCCCACCAACATAGACAGTCTCAGTAGCAATGCATCCGTCCTGGAGAGTGGGGAGAGGGGGAAGAGGATTCGTAATATCATGAAATTATCTATGCAAAAGAAAATACACTGAGTGGGCCTCCCGGGTGGCGCAGTGGTTAAGGGCGCTGTACTGCAGCGCCCTCTGGGTTCGCGCCCAGGCTCTGTCGTAACCGGACGCGACCGGGAGGTCCGTGGGGCGACGCACAATTGGCCTAGCGGCGTCCGGGTTAGGGAGGGTTTGGCCAGTAGGGATATCCTTGTCTCATCGCGCACCAGCGACTCCTGTGGCGGGCCGGGCGCAGTGGGCGCCCGTGCCAGGTGCACTGTGTTTCCTCCGAGACATTGTTGCGGCTGGCTTCCGGGTTGGATGCGAGCTGTGTTAAGAAGCAGTGCGGCTTGGTTGGGTTGTGTGTCGGAGGACGCATGACTTTCAACCTTCGTCTCTCCCGAGCCCGTACGGGAGTTGTAGCGATGAGACAAAACAATTGGATACCACAAAATTGGGGAGAAAAAGGGGTAAAAAAAACAAAAAAACAACAAAAGAAAATACACTGAGTGTACAAAACATTAGGAACACCTAATATTGAGTTGCACTCCTTTTTCCGTCAGAACAGCCTCAATTCATCGAGGCATGGATTCTACAAGGTGTCGAAAGCGTTCCACAGGGATGCTGGCCCATGTTGACTCCAATGCTTCCCACAGTTGTGTCAAGTTGGCTGCATGTCCTTTGGTCCATTCTTTATGTTGAGCGTGGAAAACCCAGCAGTGTTGCAGTTCTCAAACTGGTGCACCTGGCAACTATTATCATACCCCGTTCAAAGGCACTTCAATCTTTTGTCTTTCCCATTCATCCTTAATGGCACACATACACAATCCATGTCTCAATTGTGTCAAGGCTTTCCTCTTCATCTACACTGATTAAAGTGGAATTAACAAGTGACATCAATAAGGGATCATAGCTTTTACCTGGTCAGTCTATGTCATGTTTTGTACACTCAGTGTATTGCAATTTTGCAGATGTGTGTGCGTGTGCGCGTACCTGTCATAAACCTCAGCCCCCTCCTCCAGGCCAGGCAGTAGTCCAGTGATGAAGGCCTGTAGGCTGGGCAGTAGGGCCCTCTGTAGGGGGAGGTAGTATCGCTCATACAGCGTCAACAGGGCTGGCTTCACTGACATTGCAGCATGGCCCAGCAACGGGAACAGCCCCGAGCTAACACACACACAAAGATAGAGATCAATACAACACATGAACTCACACACACATCAGTACAGGAGAATGCATGTCTTTTTTTACACCTTTATTTAACTAGGCAAGTCAGTTAAGAACACATTCTTATTTTCAATGACGGCCTAGGAACGGTGGGTTAACTGCCTTGTTCAGGGGCAGAACGACAGATTTTTACCTTGTCAGCTCGGGGATTCAATCTTGCAACCTTACAGTTAATTAGTCAACGCTCTAACCACCTGCCTCTCATTGCACTCCACGAGGAGCCTGCCTGTTATGCGAATGCAGTAAGAAGCCAAGGTAAGTTTCTAGCTAGCATTAAACTTCTTATAAACAATCAATCAATCATAATCACTAGTTAACTACACATGGTTGATGATATTACATCAGTACAGGAGAACACACAATCCATTAACACATGGACAGGTCAATAGGCCTACAACACCTCAGGACAGACAATACAGACGGACGGACACATCCTATGGGTTAGCATGAGTCCTACACCTGTAGATGAAGAGGTCCTTGGCCAGCCATTTGGTGCCGATGATCTTGAAGATGACCTCATAAGTCTCCAGGGCCTTGATGTGCACTCCGCTGGGCAGGGCCGGGTGCAGACACTGGGCCAGACGCTTCCCAATGATTAGCCTCTTGGGCAGCAGAGAGTAGCGCAGGTTACTCTGCAGGGCCTGGGGTGGGAGGATTAGAGAGAGGGAGAGCAGTGATGAAGGGGGGTAACTACCTGGTACCAAATGGTGCTTGTGGTGGTAGTTAGTGGTGTGTGTTGTAATGAATACCAAAGAAAAAAACAATTCATGGGTAATTATTGTGTATCTAATATGTCATTTGTCTGGGCTATTGACAAAAAAATAGGTCATGCAGTACTGACACTGTCAACATAACCAAATAGATGAGCAGGAACTGGAAGTGTTGCTTTGTTTACATGACAGATTAAAGTGGCCTGAAGGGATCCTCACTCATTCTCACATAGCCCCTAGACACACACTGGCATTCTACCATAACACTCTGAAGCAAACATCCTTCTTGCTAAATGTGTCACAAGCAGTGACCTACTAGTGTCCAAAGTCCCCTAGGGTGGAACAAGAGACAGAGTTAGGCCATGTATTCTGGGTAGAGGTCGACCGATTATGATTTTTCAACGCCGATACCGATTATTGGAGGTCCAAAAAAGCTGATACCGATTAAAATCGGCCAATTTTTATTTATTTATTTGTAATAATGACAATTACAAGAAATCTGAATGAACACCCATTAACTTAATATAATACATCAATAAAATCAATTTAGCCTCAAGTTAATAATGAAACATGTTCAATTTGGTTTAAATAATGCAAAACCAAAGTGTTGGAGAAGAAAGTAAAAGTGCAATATGTGATATGTAAGAAAGCTAACGTTTCAGAACATGAGACCATATGAAAGCTGGTGGTTCATTTTAACACGATATTCCCAGGTAAGACATTTTAGGTTGTAGTTATTATAGGAATTATAGGACTATTTCCCTCTATACCATTTGTATTTCATTAACCTTTGACTATTGGATGTTCTTATAGGCACTTTAGTATTGCCAGTGTAACAGTATAGCTTCCGTCCCTCTCCTCACTCCTCCCTGGGCTCAAACCAGCAACAACGACAACAGCCACCATCGAAGCAGCGTTACCCATGCAGAGCAAGGGGAACAATTACTAGAAGGCTCAGCGCGAGTGACATTTGAAACACTATTAGCGCGTGCTAACTAGCTAACCATTTCACTTTGGTTGCACCAGCCTCATATCGGGAGTTGATAGGCTTGAAGTCATAAACAGCGCAATGCTTGACGCACAACGAAGAGCTGCTGGCAAAACGCACAAAAGTGGTGTTTGAATGAATGTTTAAGTGCCTGCTTCTGCCTACCACCGCTCAGTCAGATTATATGCAACGCAGGACACGCTAGATAATATCTAGTATTATCATCAACCATGTGTAGTTAACTAGTGATTATGATTGATTGATTTTTACAAGATACGTTTAATGCTAGCTAGCAACTTACCTTGGCTTACTGCATTCGCGTAACAGGCAGTCTCCTTGTGGAGTGCAACGAGAGAGAGGCAGGTCATTATTGCGTTGGACTAGTAAACTGTAAGGTTGCAAGATTGGATCCCCCGAGCTGACAAGGTGAAAATCTGTCGTTCTGCCCCTGAACAAGGCAGTTAACCTACCGTTCCTAGGCCGTCATTGAAAATAAGAATGTGTTCTTAACTGACTTGCCTAGTTAAATCAAAGGTATAAAAAATATATATATATTTTTTTTTTGAAAATGTAAAAATCTGCAAATGGTGCCCAAAAATACAGATTTCCGAT
Organism: Oncorhynchus nerka; assembly: GCF_034236695.1. Classification (NCBI taxonomy): domain Eukaryota; kingdom Metazoa; phylum Chordata; class Actinopteri; order Salmoniformes; family Salmonidae; genus Oncorhynchus; species Oncorhynchus nerka. The sequence goes on along the minus strand of NC_088398.1, from coordinate 65,214,703 downwards.
TGTTATGAAAACTTGAAATCGGCCCAAATTAAATCGGCCATTCTGATGAATCGGCCGACCTCTAATTCTGGGCTACTGCAGTAGAACAGTTTCCGAGAAATGTTAAACTGAGTGCCTGCAAAAGCAATCAATACACTCTGTATGATAGGTCAATGAGAGTTTGAATAAAGTGTTGTCTTCTAACAGCTTTAATAGTTAAAAGCAAATACATGATCAAGTAAAAAGGTATAGACTATCATCCTCTCCATTGAATGATTGTGGGCTAAGTGAATGAACACTGATGTAGGCTTATTTTCTGAAACTCGATTGATAGATTGGGAATGTTTTTCCATCTCATAGCGGATGCCAATCTCACAGACCACTGATCTTGGAGCCAGATCCAGACAGAACCAGACCCAACCATGGCAACACCAGCAGGACGGACAAGTGACTGCAGGTAGTGACTGGGCCCAGAGCAAGAGAGCCACTCAAACACAGAAAGTACAATACACTGACCAAGAGCCCAATAACATGGTTAACTCGTCAATGCTAAAGAATAAGCAGTTAGCTTCTACTCTGTAAGGACATGAATACACTCAGAAAATGCCACCATTGATTTGGTTAGTCACTCTCACTCAGATATCAGAGTCTATTGACGTACAGGTGCGTCAATCTAAATAACATAATACAAAAATCTCCATCAAAATCAGTCAGTTTAAGCTGGAGATATCTATGGCGGCCTTCCACATATACACATGATATTATATATTTTTTACACCTTTATTGAACTAGGCAAGTCAGTTAAGAACATTCTTACTTTCATTGACGGCCTAGGAACGGTGGGTTAACTGCCTCGTTCAGGGGCAGAACGACAGATTTTACCTTGTCAGCTCGGGGATTCAATCTTGCAACCTTACAGTTAACTAGTCCAACGCTCTAACCACCTGCCTCTCTTTGCACTCCACGAGGAGCCTGCCTGTTACGCGAATGCAGTAAGAAACCAAGGTAAGTTGCTAGCTAGCATTAAACTTATCTTATAAAAAACAATCAATCAATCATAATCACTAGTTAACTGTCAGGATTTGGCCAGGGTTGTTCCGGTTTTTGATCACTAGATGCCCCCATTGTGCCTTTTGACCTTTTGTTTTCCCTTGATCCCCATTATTATTTGCACCTGTGCCTCGTTTCCCCTGATTGTATTTAAACCCTTTGTTTTCCTCAGTCCTTTGCTCTGTGTTTGTATGTTAGCACCCAGCCCTAGTATTCTGTTAACTCTTGTTGATCCCGGTGGACGCTCTTGTGGAATTCTGTTTTTTGTTCTTGTTTATTTATTTTTGAGTATCTTTTGAGGCTTTTTGTGCTATACCTACCACCTTGTGGATTTACCTTTTTTGTCTTGGAGGATTACCTTTGTTCTTGTGGAATTCCTTTTGAGGTTGTGGAGTTACATGTGTTCCTGAAGGACTTCACTTTTTTACTACATTAAATACACCGTCTCAAGTACTGCTGTGTCTGCCTCATCTTCTGGGTTCTGCCGACTATTCGTGGCTCAGTTGGTTAAGTGACTGTTTCTCACTCCGGAGACCCGGGTTCGTAACCGGGTCCTGACAGAAACACAGAGCCAAAGAATGAACCCAGAGGCAGCCAGTTCCCAGGACCTTGTTGCCATGCTGTCCCACCACCAGGAGACTGTCCAACGCCACGAAGCCGCCCTGGTTCAGCAAGAGGCCTTAATGGCTAGACATTCTCATCTTCTGTCGGAGATGCTGACTTCCATAAAGCAGATATCTGATCGACTTACCTCGGCAACAGTTCCCGTCCCAGTACCTCAGATTCACGTACCCATGGCAGTTAACCCTCTGGCTGAACCTCGTCTTCCACCTCCCCAACGGTTCTCAGGTGATCCAAGTGCTTGTAAAGGGTTTCTCACCCAATGTTCTCTCTCCTTCGAGCTGCAACCCTCGTCGTTCCCCACCGACCGGTCTAAGATCGCATATATCATCACCCTGCTGTCGGAAAAAGCCCTGGCCTGGGCTACTGCTGTGTGGGATGCCCATAGTTCCTGCTGTGCCAGCTACTCTGCCTTTGCTGAGGAATTCAAACGAGTGTTTCAAGGCCCAAGCAGTGGTCCTGACTCAGCCAAACAGCTCCTGACTCTCCACCAAGGTCGGCGCAGCGTGACGGACTATGCCATCCAGTTCCGCGCGGTGGCAGCAGCGAGTGGTTGGAACAACGAGGCGCTCACTGTGTGCTTTCTGAAAGGCCTTTCCGACACTATCCAACATGAACTGGCCACTCGGGAACCACCGGACAATCTCGAGTCCCTGATCAAATTGGCCTCACGCATTGACCAGCGTCTGAGAGAGAGAGAACTCAACCGTAGACCTCTAGCCCCTATCAGTCCCAGCTCCGAGTCCCCACCTTTATCCTCGCTGGCTCCACCGGAACCCATGCAGATTGGACGCATCTCCCAGGCTGAGAGAGACCGCCGGATGAGGGAGCGACGCTGTCTATATTGCGGCAAACCGGGCCATTTCCGTTCCACGTGTCCCGGGCTCCAGGGAAACGCTCTGTCCCGTACAGACCGGGGAACTGTAACGGGAAACATAACCTCCTCCCATCCGTCCAACTCCCGTCTGCTCATTCCAGTCACCCTTTCCTGGGACAACCACAAGCTTCACCTTCAAGCCTTGGTAGACTCTGGAGCCGCAGGTAACTTCATGGATGGTGTCTGGGCGAAGGAGAATGGCGTTCCCTTTGAACCTCTAAGTGACCCCATGAGGGTTACTACATTGGATGGAAGCCCTTTGGGATCTGGACTTGTCACTCATGTCACTACCTCCTTGCGACTTTCAGTTTCACAACACAAGGAATTGATGAACTTTCATTTGATCTCCTGTTCCGAGTTCCCTCTCGTCCTTGGATACCCCTGGCTTCACAGCCATAACCCTCACATCGACTGGTCTGTGGGCACTATCAAGCAGTGGGGTCCTACGTGCCAAGCTACATGTATTTTCCCGAATTCCCGAGTTCTACTCCCGAGTCTTTAGAATCCATCGACCTGACCCGAGTTCCCGAGTGTTACCATGACCTCAAACTGGTATTTAGCAAACAGAGGGCCACCATGCTACCACCCCATAGACCTTATGATTGCCCCATCGAACTGTTTCCGGGCACTTGCCCCCAGGGGTCGGATCTTTCCCTATCTCCACCCGAACGAGCTGCTATGGATACCTACATCAAGGACGCTTTGGAAGCAGGCCTCATGCGTCCATCCACCTCCCCGGCGGGAGCAGGGTTTTTCTTTGTGGCCAAGAAAGACGGTGGATTACGTCCTTGCATCGACTACCGGGGACTCAATGCCATAACCGTCCGTAACCATTACCCGCTACCCCTTATGGCCACAGCCTTCGAGCTGCTCCAGGAAGCAGTTGTTTTCACTAAGCTTGACCTGCGGAACGCATACCATCTTGTGCGGATCAGACCTGGTGACGAGTGGAAGACCGCGTTCAACACGCCTACTGGTCACTATGAATACTTGGTGATGCCCTTCGGCCTGACCAACGCCCCAGCGGTGTTCCAAGCGCTCATAAACAATGTGCTTAGGGATATGCTTAACATATTTGTGTTTGTTTACTTGGATGACATCCTCATCTTTTCGAGCTCTCTTCGAGAACACACAAAGCATGTCAGACAAGTACTCAAACGCCTCCTAGACAGCCATCTGTACGTTAAGCCGGAAAAATGTGAATTCCATTCATCCCGAGTACAATTCCTGGGATTTGTAGTGGAACCCGGTCGAGTCCAAATGGACCCCAGGAAGGTAGGGGGGCGGTAGCGGATTGGCCCACCCCAAATCCGTTAAGGAAGTTCAGCGTTTCCTGGGCTTCACAAACTTTTACCGCAAGTTCATCAAGAACTTCAGCTTGGTGGCAGCCCCTCTCTCAGCTTTAACCAAGGGTGGCAATGCAAGGTTTTTGTGGGGAAGAGAAGCTGAGACGGCCTTCCAAGGACTCAAGCAGCGCGTCCTCTCTGCTCCCATCCTGATACTACCGACTACGGATGAACCGTTTGTGGTGGAGGTTGACGCCTCAGAGGTTGGTGTTGGAGCTGTCCTGTCTCAGAGGGGTGAAGACAAGAAGCTTCATCCGTGCGCTTTCTTCTCACACCGGCCCCCGGCTGAGAGGAACTACGATGTGGGGGATCGTGAACTCCTAGCGGTTAAGATGGCATTGAAGGAATGGAGACACTGGCTCGAGGGGGCTTCTCACCCGTTTCAAGTGCTTACGGACCACAAAAATCTGGAGTATATCCAGCAGGCGAAGCGGTTGAACTCTAGACAAGCTAGATGGTCTCTTTTCTTCAATCGATTCCAGTTTATCCTCACCTATCGGCCCGGGTCGAAGAATCTCAAACCGGATGCCCTGTCCCGAGTCTATGCTCCTGCCATTCGAGATGACACGGACATGCCTGTCCTTCCTGCTGCTAAGATCGTGGCTCCGATTTCGTGGCAAGTTGAGGATACCGTGAGACGAGCTCAAGCTATCGAACCGGACCCGAAAGGGGGTCCTGCCAATCGGTTGTTTGTCCCCAAGGCAGTGAGGACTCAGGTCCTTCTGTGGGGGCACTCCTCTCGCCTCACCTGTCACCCGGGCGTAGGTCGCACCTCGGAGTTCATCCAGCGTAAGTTCTGGTGGCCTACCATAAGAGAAGACGTTGCCTCTTTCGTCAATGCCTGCCCCGTGTGCTGCCAGGGCAAATCTTCTCACCTCCGCCCTCAAGGACTCCTTCACCCTTTACCTATTCCCCACAGACCCTGGTCCCATATCTCGTTGGACTTTATTACTGGCCTTCCTCCATCCCATGGCAATACTACTATCCTAGTCATAATCGACAGGTTTTCAAAGGCGGCCAGGTTCGTCCCTCTGACTAAGTTACCTTCTGCCAAGGAGACGGCTGAGTTGGTAATTAATCATGTGTTCCGAGTCTTCGGCATTCCTCAAGATATGGTTTCTGACAGAGGTCCCCAGTTCGCCTCAAGGTTTTGGAAGGCCTTCTGCCAACTCATGGGTGCTTCTGCCAGTCTATCTTCAGGGTACCATCCGGAGTCCAACGGCCAAACAGAGAGGATGAATCAAGAGCTGGAAGCCACCCTCCGATGTATGATTCGTAACAACCCGTCCACATGGTCGTCCTTCATTGTTTGGGCCGAATACGCGCACAACACCTTGCGCTCCTCCTCCACTGGTATGTCCCCACACGAGTGTCAGTTTGGCTATGCCCCTCCATTGTTCCCGGACCAGGAGGCAGAAGTCAGAGTGCCCTCAGCCTTGAAGTTCGTCAGACGCTGTCGGCTTATGTGGAGGAAGACCCGTCTTAATCTTATGCGTTCCTCACAGAGGTACCAACAACAAGCCAACAGACGTCGCCGTCCCGGGCCTACCCTGCGCCCCGGCCAGAGAGTCTGGCTCTCCACAAGAGACTTACCACTACGGGTGGAGTCTCGCAAGCTGTCCCAAAAATACATCGGTCCCTTTAAGGTTGCCAGGAGAGTTAACCCAGTTTCTTATCGCCTACACTTACCCAGATCCCTTAAGATTAATCCCACATTTCACATTTCCTTATTAAAACCTGTTGTTTTTTCTCCCCTTGTCCCGGCAGACAGACCTCCGCCTCGTGTCATTGGAGGCCAGCCGGCTTATACCGTCCATCGGATACTGGATTCCCGCCGGGTGCAGCGGTCCTGGCAGTATCTGGTGGACTGGGAAGGCTACGGTCCCGAGGAGCGCTCCTGGGTTCCTGCCAAAGACCTACTGGACCCTGACCTCATTCGTCAGTTCAGGGCTCTCCACCCTGAGAGAGCTGGTAGGAACGTCAGGAGCCGTTCCTAGGGGGGGGATTCTGTCAGGATTTGGCCAGGGTTGTTCCGGTTTTTGATCACTAGATGCCCCCATTGTGCCTTTTGACCTTTTGTTTTCCCTTGATCCCCATTATTATTTGCACCTGTGCCTCGTTTCCCCTGATTGTATTTAAACCCTTTGTTTTCCTCAGTCCTTTGCTCTGTGTTTGTATGTTAGCACCCAGCCCTAGTATTCTGTTAACTCTTGTTGATCCCGGTGGACGCTCTTGTGGAATTCTGTTTTTTGTTCTTGTTTATTTATTTTTGAGTATCTTTTGAGGCTTTTTGTGCTATACTTACCACCTTGTGGATTTACCTTTTTTGTCTTGGAGGATTACCTTTGTTCTTGTGGAATTCCTTTTGAGGTTGTGGAGTTACATGTGTTCCTGAAGGACTTCACTTTTTTACTACATTAAATACACCGTCTCAAGTACTGCTGTGTCTGCCTCATCTTCTGGGTTCTGCCGACTATTCGTGGCTCAGTTGGTTAAGTGACTGTTTCTCACTCCGGAGACCCGGGTTCATAACCGGGTCCTGACAGTTAACTACACATGGTTGATGATATTACTAGTTTATCTAGCATGTCCTGCTTTGCATATAATCGATGCGGTGCACATTCGCGGAAAAAGGACTGTCGTTGCTCCAACATGTAGTTGCTCCAACATGCCTTTCTTAAAATCAATGCAAGTATATATTTTTTAAACCTGCATATTTAGTTAATATTGCCTGCTAACATGATTTTAGTTGAACTGGTAAATTGTCACTTCTCTTGCAACAGAGTCAGGGTATATGCAGCAGCTTGGGCCGCCTGGCTCGTTGCGAACTGTGTGAAGACTATTTCTTCCTAACAAAGACAGCCAACTTCGCCAAACGGGGGATGATTTAACAAAAGCGCATTTGCGAAAAAAGCACAATCGTTGCACGACTGTGCCTAACCATAAACACCAATTCCTTTCTTAAAATCAATACACAGAAGTATATATTTTTAAACCTGCATATTTAGTTAAAATAAATCCAGGTTAGCAGGCAACATTAACCAGGTGAAATTGTGTCACTTCTCTTGCGTTCATTGCACGCAGAGTCAGGGTATATGCAACAGTTTGGGCCGCCTGGCTCGTTGCGAACTAATTTGCCAGAATTTTACGTAATTATGACATAACATTGAAGGTTGTACAATGTAACAGCAATATTTTGACTTAGGGATGCCACCTGTTAGATAAAATACATAACGGTTCCGTATTTCACTGAAATAATAAACGCTTTGCTTTCGAAATGATAGTTTCCAGATTCGACCATATTAATGACCAAAGGCTCGTATTTCTGTGTGTTATTATGTTATAATTAAGTCTATGATTTGATGTTTGATAGAGCAGTCTGACTGAGCGATGGTAGGCAGCAGCAGGCTCGTACATCCAATAGTCAAAGGTTAATGAAATACAAATGGTAGAGAGAAATAGTCCTATAAATACTATATTAACTACAACCTAAAACCTCTTACCTGGGAATATTGAAGTCTCATCTTAAAAGGAACCACCAGCTTTCATATATTCTCATGTTCTGAGCAAGGAACTAACATGGCACATATTTCACTTTTACTTTCTTCTCCAACACTTTGTTTTGGCATTATTTAACCTGTTAGTCCTATAGGGGCAGTATTTCATTTTTGGATAAAAAGACGTGCCCGTTTAAGCGCAATATTTTGTCACGAAAAGATGCTCGAATATGCTTGGAATTGATAGCTTTGGAAAGAAGACAGTCTTACGTTTCCAGAAATGCAAAGATTTTCACTGTGAGTCCCTTAGAACAAATGTTTCGGGCAAAACCAAGATGTATGACCGACCAGGAAATGCACAGGATTTCTGAGGCTACGTTTTCCATGATCGCCTTATATGGCTGTGAATGCGACAGGAATCAACGGACTCTTTCTCTTGTTTCCCCAAGGTCTCTGCAGCATTGTGACGTATTTGTAGGCATATCATTGGAAGATTGACCATAAGAGACTACATTTACCAGGTGTCCCGCTAGGTGGCTGCGTGGCAATTGGTGCGCAAAAGTCAGGTCCCGGTATTTTTCCATTCAAATCTCAGAACAAACCAGGCTACAAGGACGGTGCTTTCAACGGAGAGAAATATGACAAACCACCTTCAGGATTGATTCAAACAACGTTTTCCATGTTTCAGTCAATATTATGGAGTTAATTCGGAAAAAGTTCGACATGTAGGTGACTGAATTTTCGGTTAGTTTCGGTAGCCATATGCATAGTAACAAAAGGGAACGATGTGTCCTACACAAGAATCTTTCAGGAAAAACTGGACATCTGCTATGTAACTGAGAGTCTCCTCATTGAAACATCTGAAGTTCTTCAAAGGTAAATTATTTTATTTGATTCCTTGGCTGGTTTTTGTGAATATGTTGCGTGCTAAATGCTAATGCTAACGCTAAGCTAGCTATCACCACTCTTACACAAATTAGTGATTTTCTCTGGTTCTAAAGCATATTTTGAAAATCTGAGACGACAGGATTGTTAAGAAAAGGATAAGCTTGAGAACAGGCATATTTATTTCGTTTCATTTGCGATTTTTAAAAATCGCTAATGTTGCATTATGCTAATGAGCTTGAGGCTGTAGTAACGATACCGCATGCGGGATGGGGCGGACTAAGAGGTTAAACCAAATTGAACATGTTTCATTATTTATTTGAGGCTAAATAGATTTTTATTGATGTATTATATTAAGTTAAAATAAGTGTTCATTCAGTATTGTTGTAATTGTCATTATTACAAATAAATAAAAAATCAATATGGCCGATTAATCGGTTGCGGCTTTTTTTGGTCCTCCAATAAATCGGTATTGAAAAATCATAATCGGTCGACCTCTAGTCTCTACGACCCCCACAAGCCCCAAGGGAGTCGTCAGAAGTCAGTACTGACAATGTGCCAACTTATGTTTGTGGAAAGGGGAGATTCTCATGAACATGATGGTGTTCTCCGTTTAGCTCTAAGACCCCTCCCTACAAGTGTTGCGGGACTCGTCTGAAGGTAACCGATAGCGGAAAAAAAAGAAGAAAAAAGAATGGTATGGAGGTAGTTTTGTGCCTACCCAAAAAAAGGGGTTAAATATGGGTTCAAAAATATATATATTTATAGGACAGACACTTCAAACCCTTATTCCTTATTAATCTTTTTTTGACAATTTTGGTCTGCCTGGTGACATCACATTCATGAGCTTGGGTCCCAGGAAAACACTGAACATCTCATTTTGGTCCCAGGCTGAAAAGGTTTAAGAACCCCTGGTCTAGAGTGGCTTCATGTCTGAATATATTGTACCAGCCATGTCAACCGTACCTTGTTGAGTTTACCCAGAGAGGAGATGAGGTCGGCCCATTCACTGGATGACTCAAAGTTCCGCAGGGCCTTCTCGATGACTGCCGCGTAACTACGGTAACGGTAGTCATTCTGCAGCTCCTGCTCCTCGGGATCCATAATGCCTGACTCACGTCCCAGCATGCTCAGCGTGTGTCTGAGGAAAGGGGGAGGAGAATGGGAAACAGAGAGGAGAGGGGGCGACAGAACAGATATTTGTTGTCAGACATCAATCCCTACATCAGGGTCATGTCCACAAGGCTCAAATTGGAAGAAAACAGAGTGAAAAGGAGCCTGGTACTAGCCTACATGTACCTGAAATTGAATTGTTTTTATAGGGTGTCCCCTAATGAACACAACCCAGATTTCTGTTTGTAACATTGAGCTATGTTGCAGAGGGTTTTCTCCTGCACACACAAATTGATATGGTCACAGTGACACATGCGGTCACACACGCGCGCGCACACACACACAGGAATCACAATGAGCTCATTCATGATTGGGTCTGCTCTGTGCTGGTCGGCCTGACCTGGCTTGAATTCTGAAAATAGTCTAACAGACAACTGGAATTTAGGACACAGGGCGACTGATTCCTGTTGAACACATCTACACATGCTCCCAGAGGAACAAACATCAGTGCCCCTATCAAAGTGTCTCAGCGTAGAAGTGCTGATCTAGGATGAGTTTGACCTTTTAAAGACAGAATCCGCAGTAGGGGGAAACATCGCCCCTTGCAGCCACACCACCGTTGTTATTGTTTTTGTTGCCGAGCATCGAGTAGAATGGTAAAAAAATAATATTCAGTTCTCTTCTATCACGCGTGGCTGTTTCACCATTAAGGATCAATAAGACGGGAGCACACTTACTCAGATGATTTGTCACATGCGTAGAATACAACAGTGAAATCGTTACTTACAAGCCCTTAACCAACACAGTTAAGAAAAATCTGTGTTAAGTAAAAAATAAGAAATAAAAGTAACAAATAATTAAAGAGCAGCAGTAAACTAACAATATCGAGGCTATATACAGGGGGTACCGATACAGAGTCAATGTGCGGGGGCACCGGTTAGTCGAGGTAATATGTACATGTAGGTAGAGTGCGGTAGCAGAGAGAACCGTCTATGACTAGGGTGGCTCGAGTTTGAGAATTTTTAGGGCCTTCCTCTGACACCGCCTGGTATAGAGGTCTTGAATGGCAGGAAGCTTGGCCCCAGTGATGTACTGGGCTGCACGCACTACCCTCTGTAGTGCCTTGCGGTCGGAGGCCGAGCAGTTGCCATACCAGGCAGTGATGCAACCATGCTCTCGATGGTGCAGCTGTAGAACCTTTTGAGGATCTGAGGACCCATGCCAAATCTTTTCAGTCTCCTGAGGGGGAATAGGTTTTGCCGTGCCCTCTTCACAACTGTCTTAGTGTGCATGGACCATGGTAGCTTATTGGTGATGTGGACACCAAGGAACTTGAAGCTCTCAACCTGCTCCACTACAACCCTGTCATGAGAATGGGGGTGTGCTCGGTCCTCCTTTTCCTGTAGTCCACAATCACCTACTTTGTCTTGATCACATTGAAGGAGAGGTTGTTATCCTGGCACCACACGGCCAGGTCTCAGACCTCCTTCCTATAGGCTGTCTCGTTGTTGTCAGTGATCAGGCCTACCACTGTTATGTCATCAGCAAACATAATGATGGTGTTGGAATCATGCCTGGCCATGCAGTCATGAGTGAACAGGGAGTACAAGAGGGGACTGAGCACGCACCCAAGGGGCCCCCGTGTTGAGGATCAGCGTGGCGGATGTGTTGTTACCAACCCCTAACCACCTGGTGGCAGCCCGTCAGGAAGTCCAGGATCCAGTTGCAGAGGGAGGTTTTTAGTCCCAGGGTCCTTAGCTTAGTGATGAGCTTTGAGGGCACTATGGTGTTGAATCCTTAGCTGTAGTCAATGAATAGCGTTCTCACATAGGTGTTCCTTTTGTCCAGGTGGGCCAGGGCAGTGCGGAGTGCAAAAGAGATTGCATCACCTGTTGATCTGTTGGGGTGGTATGCAAATTAGAGTGGGTCTAGGGTTTCTGGGATAATTGTGTTGATGTTGGCCATGACCAGCCTTTCAAAGCACTTCATGGCTACAGATGTGAGTGGTACGGGTCGGTAGTCATTTAGGAAGGTTACCTTAGCGTTCTTGGGCACAGGGACTATGGTAGTCTGCTTGAAACATTTTGGTATTACAGACTCAGACAGGGAGAGTTTGAAAATGTCAGTGAAGACACTTGCCAGTTGGTCAGTGCTTGCTCAGAGTACACGTCCTGGTAATCCGTCTGGCCCTGCAGCCTTGTGAATGTTGACCTGTTTAAAAGTATTACTCACACCAGCTACAGAGAGCGTGATAACACAGTCGTCCGGAACAGCTGATGCTCTAATGCATGTTTCAGTGTTACTTGCTTCGAAGCGAGCATAGAAGTAATTTAGCTCCTTTGGTAGGCTTGTGTCACTGGGCAGCTCACGGATGTGCTTCCCTTTGTAGTCGCTAATAGTTTGCAAGCCCTGCCACATCCAACGAGTGTCGGAGCCTGTGTAGTACGATTCAATCTTAGTCCTGAATTGATGCTTTGTCTGTTTGATGGTTTGTCGGAGGGCATAGCGGGATTTCTTATAAGCTTCCTGGTTAGAGTTCCGCTCCTTGAAAGCGGGAGCTCTACCCTTTAGCCCAGTGCGGATGTTGCCTGTAATCCATGGCTTCTGGTTGGGGTATGTACGTACTAGAGGTCGACCGATTAATTAGGGCTGATTTCAAGTGTTCATAACAATCGGTAATCTGCATTTTTGGACACCGATTATGGCCGATTACATTGCACTCCATGAGGAGACTGCGTGGCAGGCTGACTACTGGTTACGCGAGTGCAGCAAGGAGCCAAGTAACTTGCTAGATAGCATTAAACTTGTAAAAAAACAATCAATCTTAACATATTCACTAGTTAACTACACATGATTGATGATATTACTTGTTTATCTAGCTTGTCCTGCGTTGCATATAATCAATGTGATGCCTGTTAATTTATCATCGAATCACAGCCTACTTCGCCAAACGGGTGATGATTTAACAAGCGTATTTGTGAAAAAAGCACTGCCGTTGCACCAATGTGTACCTAACCATAAACATCAATGCCTCTTAAAATCAATACACAAGTATATATTTTTTAAACCTGCATATTTAGTTAATATTGCCTGCTCACATCAATTTCTTTTAACTAGGGAAATTGTGTCACTTCTCTTGCGTTCTGTGCAAGCAGAGTCAGGGTATATGCAGCAGTTTGGGCTGCCTGGCTCGTTGCGAACTGTGTGAAGACCATTTCTTCCTAACAAATTTGCCAGAATTGTACATAATTATGACATAACATTGAAGGTTGTGCAATGTAACAGCAATATTTAGACTTAGGGATGCCACCTGTTAGATAAAATACGAAACGGTTCCGTATTTCACTGAAAGAAAAAAAAGTTTTATTTTCGAAAAGATAGTTTCCAGATTTGACCATATTAAATGACCTAAGGCTCGTATTTCTGTGTGTTATTATAATTAAGTCTATGATTTGATATTTGATAGAGCAGTCTGAGCGGTGGTAGGCAGCAGCAGGCTCGTAAGCATTCATTCAAACAGCACTTTCCTGCATTTGCCAGCAGCTCGTCGCTGTGCTTCAAGCATTGTGCGGTTTATGACTGCAAAACTCCCGAGATTAGGCTGCCAATATTATAGTGCCTATAAGAATATCCAATAGTCAAAGCCATATGAAATACAAATGGTATAGAGAGAAATAGTCCGCTAATTCATATAATACCTACAACCTAAAACTTCTTAGCTGGGAATATTGAAGTCTCATGTTAAAAGGAACCACCAGCTTTCATATGTTCTCATGTTCTGAGCAAGGAACTTAAACGTTAGCTTTGGCAAATATTGCACTTTTACGTTCTTCGCCAACACTTTGTTTTTGCATTATTTAAACCAAATATTTATTTAACCAGGAAGGGCTCATTGAGATTTAAAATATATTTTTCCAAGATAAAAAAAAAAATCAGGACCTTGAGTCATTACAAAAATTACAGACAAACAACATGAAAAACTACAAGTAATCTAGTAAAAGCCATAGAATTCAGAAGAGTATAACAAAAACAAACAAAAAAATTAACATAAAATTAAAAACATTGACAGGTCAGGGAATCAGTCAAATTGAACGCGTTTCATTTCATTGAGGCTAAATTGATTTTATTGATGTATTATATTAAGTTAAAAATAAGTGTTCATTCAGTATTATTGTAATTGCCATTATTTCAAATTAATATATATATATATACATACATACATACATACATACATACATACATACATACATACATACACACACACAGTGGGGAGAACAAGTATTTGATACACTGCCGATTTTGCAGGTTTTCCTACTTCCAAAGCATGTAGAGGTCTGTAATTTTTATCACTTCAACTGTGAGAGACGGAATCTAAAAGAAAAATCCAGAAAATCTCATTGTATGATTTTTACGTAATTAATTTGCATTTTATTGCATGACATAAGTATTTGATACATCAGAAAAGCAGAACTTAATATTTGGTAGAGAAACCTTTGTTTGCAATTACAGAGATCATACGTTTCCTGTAGTTCTTGACCAGGTTTGCACACACTGCAGCAGGGATTTTGGCCCACTCCTCCATACAGGCCTTCTCCAGATCCTTCAGGTTTCGGGGCTGTCGCTGGGCAATACGGACTTTCAGCTCCCTCCAAAGATTTTCTATTGGGTTCAGGTCTTGAGATTGGCTAGGCCACTCCAGGTCCTTGAGATGCTTCTTACGGAGCCACTCCTTCGCTGCCCTGGCTGTGTGTTTTGGGTCATTGTCATGCTGGAATACCCAGCCACAACCCATCTTCAATGCTCTTACTGAGGGAAGGAGGTTGTTGGCCAAGATCTCGCGATACATGGCCCCATCCATCCTTCCCTCAATACGGTGCAGTCGTCCTTTCCCCTTTGCAGAAAAGCATCCCCAAAGAATGATGTTTCCACCTCCATGCTTCACGGTTGGGATGGTGTTCTTGGTGTTGTACTCATCCTTCTTCCTCCAAACACGGCGAGTGGAGTTTAGACCAAAAAGTTATATTTTTATCTCATCAGACCACATGACCTTCTCTGGATCAACCAGATGGTCATTGGCAAACTTCAGACGGGCCTGGACATGCTCTGGCTTGAGCAGGGGGACCTTGCGTGTGCTGCAGGATTTTAATCCATGACGGCGTAGTGTGTTACTAATGGTTTTCTTTGAGACTGTGGTCCCAGCTCTCTTCAGGTCATTGACCAGGTCCTGCCGTGTAGTTCTGGGCTGATCCCTCACCTTCTTCATGATCATTGATTCCCCACGAGGTGAGATCTTGCATGGAGCCCCAGACCGAGGGTGATTGACCGTCATCTTGAACTTCTTCCAATTTCGAATAATTGCGCCAACAGTTGTTGCCTTCTCACCAACCTGCTTGCCTATTGTCCTGTAGCCCATCCAAGCCTTGTGCAGGTCTACAATTTTATCCCTGATGTCCTTACACAGCTCTCTGGTCTTGGCCATTGTGGAGAGGTTGGAGTCTGTTTGATTGAGTATGTGGACAGGTGTCTTTTATACAGGTAACGAGTTCAAACAGGTGCAGTTAATACAGGTAATGAGTGGAGAACAGGAGGGCTTCTTAAAGAAAAACTAACAGGTCAGTGAGAGCCGGAATTCATACTGGTTGGTAGGTGATCAAATACTTATGTCATGCAATAAAATACAAATTAATTACTTAAAAATCATACAATGTGATTTTCTGGATTTTTATTTTAGATTCAGTCTCTCACAGTTGAAGTGTACCTAGATAAAAATTACAGACCTCTACATGCTTTGTAAGTAGGAAAACCCTGCAAAATCAGCAGTGTATCAAATACTTGTTCTCCCCACTGTATATAAAAAAAATAGGCAGATTAATCGGTATCGGCTTCTTTTTTGGGTCCTCCAATAAATCGGTATCGGTGTTGAAAAATCATAATCGGTCGACCTCTAGTAAGTACAGTCAGTCACTTTGGGGATGATGTCAGCGATGCACTTATTGATGAAGCCAGTGAATGATGTGGTGTACTCCTCAATGCCATCGGAGGAATCCCAGAACATATGCCAGTCTGTACTAGCAAAACAGTCTTGTAGCTTATCATCTGAGTCACTGGTGCTTCCTGCTTTAGTTTTTGCTTGTAAGCAGGAATCAGGAGGATATAATTATGGTCAGATTTGCCAAATGGAGAGCGAGGGAGTGTCTGTGTGTGGAGTAAAGGTGGTCTAGTTTTTTCCCCTCTTGTGGCACATTTAACATGCTGGTGGAAATTAGGTAAAACGGATTGAAGTTACCCTGCATTAAAGTCCCCGGCTACTAGGAACACCTCAGCCTCTGGATGAGCATTTCCTGTTTGCTTATGGACATATACAGCTCATTGAGTGCGGTCTTAGTGCCATAATCAGTTTGTGGTGGTAAATAGACAGCGACAAAGAATATAGATAAACTCTTTTGGTAAATAGTGTGGTCTACAGCTTATCATGAGAAACTACCTCAGACGAGCAAACCATTGAGACTTCCTTAGATACTGTGCACCAGCTGTTGTTTACAAATATACATAGACCGCCACCCCTTGTCTTATCAGAGGCTACTGTTCCATCCTGCCGATACAGTGTATAACCCGCTAGCTGTATGTTATTCATGTCATCGTTCAGCCATGACTTGGTGAAACATAAGATAAGTTTCATCGAGTCCAAGTACTGGCCCAAGTAACGCACATATATGGTTGCTGTGACAACCAATGGGATGACAAGAGTAATTTGAAATGGAGACAATCCTAGATATGCAATAAACTATTTTATTTAGCTCTGAAAAATAATTATCACTGACATTAACTGTATATGTTCAATTGATCTCCTGCCAGAGGGAAGGTTGTTGTGTGTGTGTGTGTGTGTGTCTGTACACACAGTACACTCTGTAAATGTAATAGAGCAGCGAGACATGGAGCAGAGAGACATGGAGAGAGAGAGAGAAACAAAAACATGGAGAGAGGGAGAGGGACTAACAAAAACATATAGAGAGAGAGAAGAGAGAGCGAGACGAACATATGGTGAGAGAGAGAGGGCAGGATTAGAGCAACAGAGACATCTGGACTCACTGTGGGAGAGAGAGGCTTTAACTAACATAGGCAAGCCTGCACAACACAGACACAAACAATATTATGCGTAGAAACACAGGCTTTCCCTGGCTGTTTCGTTAAAGACGCGAGGGGTCTCATTCTGGTCACTCCAGGACAGTACTCGAGAAGGTCAGTTTCGCTCTGGAAATAATTTCTCCATTAACAGATCACTGAGTAAGTAATATAAAACTTAAACCCTTAATCCATGGAAACAGGAGAGAACATGGTGCTGCTGAGCAACACTAACATGGCAGCCACTAACCAAGTCAGAGTACATGTCAATGAAAATGCCTTGATCGCACCTACAGTGTCATTGCGCAAAATGGTACGCAGCATCATCTGGATGTGTGTGCAACAAAAGGTCAACATTCACCTTCTGCTACCGTTTCTGTCAAGCTGTCTATGCATACAGTATGACGCATTTGTTCGATAAATCCAACGTATGCGCCACACAAAACGCACTGCAACTGCCTCTGCAATGCAATGCTGCAAGGCAAACACAGCGTTCAATTGAAAATGAATGTACTTCTGGTGTACCAAAATGCAATGACGCTGTCGGTGTAATCGAGGCGTGATACTGGTATACCGGTCACCTGCCTACCCATAACCCCCTGCTCACATCCCAAACTCAGGCCTCATGTCCCTCCCCTCTATATGTGCAATAGCCTAGCCCTCTGCGTCTCTGTGTCTGTGTGTTCGAGGCTGTGTGTGGATGGTGAGATCACAGTAAGTTCAACCAGCTGATTAAATAGGGACATCTCTAATGTTCTAGCTAGGGGCTGCTTGCTTGTTAGATATCCCTATAATTCTTTATCGATTTGTCCTCCTCTACAACATTGATGTCTGTCAGTGTGTTGAAATCCTGGAAACAAGCTGAGCAGACAAACACGGATTGATTTCTGTCTCTGTACATTTATCTCAAACAAGTTTAGGAATTTGGAGACAGAATGGAAGACTGGAATCAGAGTTGGGCGGGCGGGCGAGAAGCATAGGGAGCAGAGTCATAACGGAGAGGGGGACCATAAAATGGCATGGGAGAGGATGGCTGACATTTTACATGCTCCTAACCAACTGTGAAATTTTGTCCCCAAAAAATTGTTGTTTGTAACTTATTTTTTTACTTATTTTG
Organism: Oncorhynchus nerka; assembly: GCF_034236695.1. Lineage (NCBI taxonomy): Eukaryota > Metazoa > Chordata > Actinopteri > Salmoniformes > Salmonidae > Oncorhynchus > Oncorhynchus nerka. The sequence goes on along the minus strand of NC_088398.1, from coordinate 65,197,096 downwards.
TACATAATATTGCTGCTACCGTCTCTTATGACCAAAAATAATTTCTGGACCTCAGAACAGCGATTACTCACCAAGAACTGGTAGAAGCTTTTTCCTTTAACTTCTTGGTGACAGGGGGGGGGGGGGGGGGTATTGAGTAGCTTGGATGAATAAGGTGCCCAGAGTAAACTGCCTGCTACTCTGTCCCAGATGCTAATATATGCATATTATTATTAGTAGTGGATAGAAAACACTCTGAAGTTTCTAAAACTGTTTGAATGATGTCTGTGAGAATAACAGAACTCATATGGCAGGCGAAAACCTGAGAAAAATCCAACCAGGAAGTGGGAAATCTGAGGATTGTTGTCTGAATGCTGTACTCAGATTATTGCATGGGTCTCTTTTTCCGTAAAGGTTTTTAAAAATCTGACACAGCGTTTGCATTAATGAGTCTGACGTGAAGGATTAACTGCTTTCCTGAGAACAGGCCCGAATCCCCGTCATTTGCATGAAGAGAAGACAGAGAAAAAGGGGGCGGAGGTCGGGCTGCCTTCTGAGAATTCGTAGGCAAGCAAGTAAATCCCCACTGCCAGACGTTCTATTGCCCAACGTGAAATCATTGGAAAATAAAATAGATGACCTATGAGCAAGATTAAATTACCAACAGGATATTAAAAACGGTAATATCTTATGTTTCGCTGAGTCGTGCCTGAACAACGACATGAACAACATACATCTGGCGGGTTTTACACTGTATCGGCAGGATAGAACAGCAGCCTCTGGTAAGACAATGGGTGGCGGCCTATGTATAATTGTAAAAAAAAAAGCTTGAGCACGATATCTAAGGAAGTCTCAAGGTTATGTTCTCCTGAGGAAGAGTATCTCATGATAAGCTGCAGACCAGACCACACAATCTACCGAGATACTTTTCATCTGTATTTTTTTGTAGCTGTCTACATACCACCACAAACCGATGCTGGCACTAAAACTGCACTCAATGAGCTGTATACAGTCATAAGCAAACAGGAAAACGCTCATCCAGAGGCGGTGCGCCTAGTGGCCGGAGACTTCAATGCAGGGAAACTTAAATCTGTTATACCGAATTTCCACCAGCATGTTAAATGTGCAACCAGACTGAAAAAAAAAACACTAGACCACCTTTACTCCACACACAGTCACCCTCCATTTGTCAAATCTGACCATAATTCTATCCTCCTGATTCCTGCTTACAAGCCAAAACTAAATCAGAAAGCACTAGTGACTCGGTCAATAAAAAAGTTGTCAAATGAATCGGATGCTAAGCTACAGAACTGTTGTGCTAGCACAGACTGGAATATGTTCCGGGATTCTTCCGATGGCATTGAGGAGTACACCACATCAGGCACTGGCTTTATCAATAACTGCATCGATGATGTCGTTCCCACAGTGACTGTACGTACATACCCCAACCAGAAGCCATGGACTACAAGCAACATCCGCACTGAGCTAAAGGGTAGAGTTCTCTCTTTCAAGGTGCGGTACTCTTAGCCGGAAACTTATAAGAAATTCCGCTATGCCCTCCGATGAACCATCAAACAGTCAAAGCGTCAATACAGGACGAAGATCGAATCATACTACACCGGCTCCGATGCTCTTTGGATGTGGCAGGGCTTGCAAACTATTACAGACTACAAAGGGGAGCACAGCCAAGAGCTGCCCAGTGACACGAGCGTAGAAGTAGGATTGCAAAGGGTCGAAAACTTTCCGGTAAATTTCATGGGAACTTAAAGCCCGTGAATTTGGGGAATTTTGTTTAAAAATTTTTTTTTTTTTTTAAGTTTGCTTATAACAGTGAACCTTTTATGTGGGATACACAAGGCAATTCTAGGTCTTGTGGCATATTTTGGTAAAATTATCCCCAATTCAGTGGAATTGAAACCCTCTGCATGCACAGTGCATTCTTCCATCACATGTACAGCTGATTATCAAGACATTGCACACTAATGAGATGCTATTGAGGCCATACTACTACACTGTCTGAGCCAAGGACTACATGCTTTCTGGTAAGTTTGGATTACAATACTGGGTGGGGTGAAAATATTTGCGACATACATTATTTTTTGTTAACTAGTGAATAGTAGCCTATAGCAAAGTGTGTTTAAATAATTTCTAACAAGTTATTTTTTGCTACCATGTGGGTTTTAGCTTGCTTGAGCCTGCTAACTGAGGAGTGTTAATTCACCTGTTTCCATACATGTTTCATTTTTAAACGTTTATCTTACAAATGAGTTGTTTCATCTAACTGGAATTGTATTTGGGGTTTTTTACTATTTTTTTCCCTCATCATCTTTACAGGAAAATGCCACGGGCACCATCTGATTTGTAGAGACATTTCACTGCAGCTAATGTAAAAGGAAAAGCTGTGTACATTTGTAAATACTGTGCTAAATTATATGTGAAGAGTGCAACAAAGAAGCAGAATCCTCTGGCCAAGTGCATAAAGTTCCCTCAGTGGTCACAACAAGCAACCTCTGATAAAAGTCCCCCTACTTCTATTCGAGGTGAAAATAATGAATTAGCCACCTTATCGATAGCAACAGCTCATGGTCCTCCTGGAATCACAAGTTTTTTGAGTCAATGGAGTAGAGGTCGACCAATTATGATTTTTCAACACCGATACCGATTATTGGAGGACCAAAAAAGCCGATACCGATTAATCGTCCGAATCTTTTATTTTTTTAAATTTGTAATAATGACAATTACAACCTGAATAAACACTTATTATAACTTAACCTCTTGAACCTCTGGGGGCAGTATTTAATTTTTGGATGAAAAACGTTCCCGTTTTAAACAAGATATTTTGTCACGAAAAGATGCTCGACTATGCATATAATTGACAGCTTTGGAAAGAAAACACTCTGACGTTTCCAAAACTGCAAAGATATTGTCTGTGAGTGCCACAGAACTAATGCTACAGGCGAAACCAAGATGAAATTTCATACAGGAAGTGAGCCAGATTTGAGGCGCTGTGTTCCAATGTCTCCTTATATGGCTGTGAATGAGCAAGGAATGAGCCTGCACTTTCTGTCGTTTCCCCAAGGTGTTTGCAGCATTGTGACGTATTTGTAGGCATATCATTGGAAAATGGACCATAAGAGACTACATTTACCAGGTGTTGGCTCGGTGTCCTCCGTCTAAACTATTGCGTAATCTCCAGGTGCGTGCATTTTTCCATTTTGAACAGAGGAGAAACCAAACTGCCACGACTGACTTATCATCGAATAGATATGTGAAAAACACCTTGAGGGTTGATTCTAAACAACGTTTGCCATGTTTCTGTCGATATTATGGAGTTAATTTGGAAAAAAGTTTGCGTTGTAATGACTGAATTTTCGGGGGGTTTTCTTAGCCAAACGTGATGAACAAAACGGAGCGATTTCTCCTACACAAATAATCTTTTTGGAAAAACTGAACATTTGCTATCTAACTGAGAGTCTCCTCATTGAAAACATCTGAAGTTCTTCAAAGGTAAATGATTTTATTTGAATGCTTTTCTTGTTTTTGTGAAAATGTTGCCTGCTGAATGCCAGGCTTAATGCTATGCTAGCTATCAATACTCTTACACAAATGCTTGTGTAGCTATGGTTGAAAAGCATTTTTTGAAAATCTGAGATGACAGTGTTGTTAACAAAAGGCTAAGCTTGTGAGCCAATATATTTATTTCATTTAATTTGCGATTTTCATGAATAGGTAACGTTGCGTTATGGTAATGAGCTTGAGGCAATAATTACACTCCCGGATACGGGATTGCTCGTCGCAACAGGTTAATATAATACATCAATAAAATACATTTAGCCTAAAGTAAATAATGAAACATGTTCAATTTGGTTTAAATAATGCAAAAACAAAGTGTTGGAGAAGAAAGAAAAAGTGCAATATGTATTATGTAAGAAAGCTAACGTTTCAGTTCCTTGCTCAGAACATGAGAACATATAAAAGCTGGTGGTTCCTTTTAACATGAGTCTTCAATATTCCCAGGTAAAAAGTTTTAGGTTGTAGTTATTATAGGAATTTTAGGACTATTTCCCTCTATACCATTTGTATTTCATTAACCTTTGACTATTAGTTATTCTTATAGGCACTTTAGTATTGCCAGTGTAACAGTATAGCTTCCGTCCCTCTCCTCGTTCCTCCCTGGGCTCAAACCAGCAACACAACGACAACAGCCACCATCGAAGCAGCGTTACCCATGCAGAGCGAGGGGAACAACTACCAGAAGGCTCAGAGCGAGTGACGTTTGAAACGCTATTAGCGCGCGCTAACTAGCTAGCCATTTCACTTCGGTTACACCAGCCTCATCTCGGGAGTTGATAGGCTTGAAGTCATAAACAGCACAATGCTTGACGCACAACGAAGAGCTGCTGGCAAAACGCACAAAAGTGCTGTTCGAATGAATGTTTACGCGCCTGCTTCCGCCTACCACCGCTCAGTCAGATACTTGTATGCTCAGTCAGATTATATGCAACGCAGGACACGGTAGATAATATCTAGTAATAACATCAACCATGTGTAGTGATTATGATGGATTGTTTTTTTATAAGATAAGTTTAATGCTAGCTAGCAACTTACCTTGGCTTACTGCATTTGCGTAACAGGCAGTCTCCTTGTGAAGTGCAAGGAGAGAGAGAGGCAGGTCGTTATTGCGTTGGACTAGTTAACTGTAAGGTTGCAAGATTGGATCCCCCGAGCTGACAAGGTGAAAATCTGTCGTTCTGCCCCTGAACGAGGCAGTTAACCCACCATTCCTAGGCCATCATTGAAAATAAGAATGTGTTCTTAACTGACTTGCCTAGTTAAATAAAAGTATTAAAATAAAAATCGGCGACGAAAAATACAGATTTCCGATTGTTATGAAAACTTGAAATCGGCCATTCCGATTAATCGGTCGACCTCTACAATGGAGGAATGTAGTCAGAGAAATGCTAATGTATGTCTTGCTCAAGCTGTGTATGCAACTGGTTCACCTCTGATGCTCACAGGCAATGTGTATTGGATTTCTGAATATTCTTTGCCCAGTTTACACCCCTCCAACCAGACATACTTTATCTACTCATTTGCTGGATGCAGAGTTCAACAGAGTTCAAGTGAAGGTCAAGCAAATCATATAGAAAGCAGACTGTATTGCAATCATCTCTGATGGGTGGTCGAATGTTCATGGGCAAGGAATAAATAACTACATCATCTCCACCCTTCAACCAGTATTCTACAAGAGCACAGACACAAGGAACAACAGACACACCGGTCTCTACAATGCAGATGAGCTGAAGGAGGTCATCAGTGACCTTGGACCACAGAAGGTATTTGCATTGGTGACAGACAATGCTGCGAACATGAAGGCTGCTGGGTCTAAAGTAGAGGAGTTGTACCCTCACATCACACCCATTGGCTGTGCTGCTCATGCAACAAATCTGCTCCTCAAGGACATCGTGGCACTGAAAACAATGGGTACACTCTACAAGAGAGCCAAGGAAAATGGTAAGGTACGTGAAGGGTCATCAAGTTATAGAAGCAATCTAACTCACCAAGTAAAGTGAGAAGAATAAGAACACCACATTGAAGCTGCCCAGCAACACCCGTTGAGGTGGTCTTGTCATCATGTTTGACAGTCTCCTGGAGGGGAAGGAGTCACTCCATGAAATGGCCATGTCACAGTCTGCCGATATGGACAGCCCCATCAAGAGGATCCTCCTGGATGATGTATTTTGGGAGAGTCGTAAGCAGCCTGAAACTCCTGTAACCTATAGCAGTAGCCATTGCACAGAATGAGGGAGACAATGCCATCCTGTCTGATGTTCAGACCCTGCCCACTTCACTGTTGCTCCAAGCAGAGAAAACTGCAGTCCTGAAATAAATCAAAAAGCGTGAAGGGCTTCTGCCTGAAGCCCATACACGCTGCAGCGTACATGATGGACCCTAAGTATGCTGGCAAGAGCATCCTGTCTGGTGCAGAGATCAACAAGGCCTATGGTGTCATCACTATCGTGTCTCGCCACCTTCGCCTGGATGAGGGCGAGGTTCTTGGCAGTCTGGCGAAGTACACTTCCAAGCAAGGGCTTTGGGAAGGAGATGCAATACGGCAGTCATGCCAACATATCTCATCAGCCACCTGGTGGAAGGGACTTTGTGGATCTGAGACTCTTCCCCCTGTTGCCTCCATCATCCTCCAAATCCCACCAACATCAGCGGTCTTAGTGTGCAACTGGTCCTTGTTTGGGAACACACACGCACAACAGGCTGACCAATACAAGGGTTGAAAAATTGGTGGCCATCCGGGCAAATTTGAGGCTTTTGGAGCCTGACAACGAGCCATCCTCAATAAGGTTGGAAAGTAACAGTGAAGATGAGGCCTCAGAGTCTGATGTTCAAGAGGTGGACATATACAGTGGGGCAAAAAAGTATTTAGTCAGCCACCAATTGTGCAAGTTCTCCCACTTAAAAAGATGAGAGAAGCCTGTAATTTTCATCATAGGTACACTTCAACTATGACAGACAAAATGAGAAAAGAAATCCAGAAAATCACATTGTAGGATTTTTTATGAATTTATTTGCAAATTATGCCCTTTCCCACCTGCACAAAAGGAACACCTACGTGAGAATGCCATTCATTGATTACAGCTCAGCGTTCAACACAATAGTTCCCTCAAAGCTCATCACTAAGCTAAGGACCCTGGGACTAAAAACCTCCCTCTGCAACTGGATCCTGGACTTCCTTACGGGCCGCCCCCAGGTGGTACGGGTAGGGAAACATCACATCATACCAGGCAGTCATGTCCACATCGCCAGCAAACATGGTCCAAGCACACCAAGACAGTCATGAAGAGGTCATGACAAAACCTATTTCCCCTCAGGAGACTGAAAGGATTTGACATGGGTCCTCAGATCCTCAAAAGGTTCTACAGCTCCACCATCGAGAGCCTCATGACTGGATGTATCACTGCCTGGTATGGCAACTGCTCGGCCTCCGATTGCAAGACACTACAGAGGGTAGTGCGTACGGCCCAGTACATCACTGGGGCCAAGCTTCCTGCCATCCAGGACCTCTATACCAGGCGGTGCCAGAGGAAGGCCCTAAAAATTGTCAAAGAATCCAGCCACCCAAGTCATAGACGGTCCTCTCTGCTACCACATGGCAAGCAGAACCGGAGCACCAAGTGTAGGTCCAAGAGGCTTCTAAACAGCTTCTACCCCCAACCCATAAGACTCCTTCCTGTACATCTAATCAAATGGCTACCCAGACTAAAACGATTACCCTGGCTGTTTTGTTAAAGACACTGCCACATGTGCGGAGTCTCATTCTGGTCACTCCAGGACAGTAGTAGGTGAGCTTCCCTTTGGAAATAATTCCTTCAATAACAGAACAACAGTGAGGAAGCACTATAAAACTAAATCCCTTGATCCATGGAAACAGGAGAGAACATTGTGCTGCTGAGCAACACTAACATGGCAGCCACTAACCAAGTCAGGTCTGCGGTATACCGGTCACCTGCCTACCCGTAACCGCCTGCTCACATCCCAAACCCCATGTCCCTCCCATCTATATGTGTAATAGCCTAGCTCTCTGTGTCTCTTTGTGTCTGTGTTAAAGGCTGTGTGTGGATGGTGAGATCACAGTACGCTCAACCAGTTGATTAATTAGGGCAATCTCATGTCAACATCTCTAATTGACAGGAGTTAGCTAGGGGCTGCTTGCTTGTTTGTTAGCCATGCCCATAATTCTCTATCTGTGTCTCCTCGACAACATTGATCGGTAGTGTGTTGAAATCCTGGAAACAAGCTGAACACACACACACGGATTGATTTCTGTCTCTGTTTGTCTCTATACCTTTATCTCAGACAAGCTCAGGGATGTGGAGACAGAATGGAAGACAAAGAGACAGACAGACTGAGATAACTATAGGGAGCAGAATTATATCACTGAGGGGAATCCAAACTGATGAGTAAGCAGTGGCGTTGACAGCCTTACATCACTTCCTCTTCGGGACCTAGCCGACAATGCCTAACACACTCAGCCACTAAATCCTGCAAATCACTGCCAAACTCAATGCATTACACAGATTTATTGCAATTTACTGCTGTGGTACACACATACATGCACAAAGCAGTAATTTCGGTATGACTGTGACTACCTCATAAAGCTGGTTGAGAGAATGCCAAGAGTGTGCAAAGCTGTCATCAAGGCAAAGGGTGGCTACTTTGAAGAATCTCAAATATAAAATATATTTTGATTTGTTTAACACTTTTTTGGTTACTACATGATTCCATGTGTTATTTCATAGTTTAGATGTCGTCGCTATTATTCTACAATATAGAAAATATTTAAAAAATAAAGAAAAACCCTGGAATGAGTAGGTGTGTCCAAACTTTTGACTGGTACTGTACATATAGATTGCATTTGGATTACTGTTACGTTCTTGATTTCTTTATGTTGTACTTTTATTTATTTATATTTATTTTACATTGAATTATTTGTGTCCTTGTTTGACATTTTACTGCATTGTTAGGCGCTAGTAACATAAGCATTTCACTGCACCCGCTATAACATCTTCTAAACTGTGTACTCGACCAATAAACTTTGATTTTGACACAAAGACACACACAAAACACAGTAATATCAGTATGACTGAACTGATTGACTAGCCTAGTCTGTCTAGCCCTGGACAGAAAATATGTGAATGGACCATTCTCTCACACAGCACTAGCCATTAGAACTACCTTTAATACAGATCCTGGATCAGAACCTCTCCTTTAAAAAGGTTAGGTCAGTACTTTGCCTTTAAGACAAAACTTACTGAAAAGGATAGTCTCAGAACAGTTGCTGACGCATCCACAGATCTACACAGTCAGATTCTCTCTTCTTTCCTTTCTGTCTCTCTTCCAATTTCTGCTAATGTTGTAATTTCTCTCCTGACAAACAAGTAGGTAGGCAATATGAACAGGTCAGGTCAGGTTAGGTGCAGAAATACAGGAGGATTTGCATATAGGACAACCTCAAGCCTGTCAAGTGATCTACTAACCCTATGCAAACATCACTGTGTGGATACACAAATATCTTTCAAAAAAATTGGTTTTAAACATATTTTCCTGGAATTTTATCGAATCACAAAATGTCTGTTTGAATTCAAACAAGGAAATGTCAATATTTAAGCCTGGAGCTACATCGTGTAAATACTCAAATACATTGTAGTTTATCCCAAAGTTGAACATCAACACAGAATAAAGCCTGGAGCAGCCCGTCAAACACTCATTCTCCGTGTCATGAACATGCTGATAGGGAGCAGCGAGCACTCCAGTAAGCCTGCAACGTTTGTGCCTGAAGGGGGGGGGGGACTGTGTGTTTAGAGGGTGGACTCACAAAGAGCAAAGAGATATTCGTTACCAGATTATGAAACTGACTGTAATATAACACTATTGCATAAGACTATGCCTTGTGAGACTTCTAATATGAATTGGACAGGCCAGAACTGCTAGGATGGGACAGACACTGCTGTTAAAGACTCGGTCATGGCAGATCTCAGTCATGGCAGAGCCTTTGAATGTGACTCTATAGACCAGACAGCATTATGTAAGATGGCATGGCTATGGAGAGTGAGAAAGCAAATCAGGGATTTCCGTCTGTGTGTGTGAGTGAGTGAGAAGAGGATTTCATCCAATCAGATGTTATTTGCAATGTATTAGGCAAGCTCCTGCTCTTCCAGCTAAATACTGTCTGTCTCTTGCTCAGCATCTTTGACAGGATCTAAAGGACCCGGAACTCTCATGACATCATCATCTACATGCTCTGTTAAAAATAACTCCTCAAATTCCACCACTTCCTCATCTTTCCTGTGGTGTTTATTTTGTTTGTTTATTTATTTCCATCCCCATTAGATTTTGCAGAAGCAGCATCTACTCTTCCTGGGGTCCACAAAAAAAACATGACAAGTAACAAAACACTGATACACAAGGACAGTCACAGAAATGTAAAATACAACAAAACACTAAAAATAATTAGTGTGTTAGTGTGTGTCCCCTTACAGTCCCCACCATTCCATGAGATGTTGTTTAATCCGATTTTTAAAGGTAATTTTGCTGTTTGCTTGAGTAATTGGAGATTAAAGGGAGTTCCATGGATGGCTCTGTATAATACTGTGCGATGCAGTGAATTTGTTTTGGACTTGGGGACTGTGAAGAGACCCCTACTGGCATGTCTTGTGGGGTATATATGGGTGTCTAAATTGTTATTTGATCATGGAGACAATCTGGAACTTTCATCACAGTATTATTTCTCATAAAAACTAGAAGCAGTTCATCTCTCGTCAACCCTCAACCAGGAAAGACTGGCATGCATGTTGTTGATGAAGCAGTGCAAAGCAACAATAATTGAAATAATAATTATTAATAACAATAATTGAATAATTGAAATTGGATGTTGGTTGATGTTTCAGATTAAAAGGTAGGTCTGATAGAGTTGCCCACTCAATCCATACAGTTGATTATGACAGCGGGTTTCAATCGCCACAAGACATGGCCCAAACTACCACCGTACATCATGTCCCTGTGGACCAACGAGTCAAATTAATTTGTATAGTAGGCTACAATGCACCATATTTAGATAATATTGATTCACAACAGGAAAACGTGAACTAGGGAGAAAGCAGCTCATTAAAATGGGAAAAATGTATCAACGTGCTATCACGTGGTGCGGTAAACAATAAAACACAAGGTGCATCATATGGGTTCATCAATGACTCACCAACTGCAAAACAAGCTCCGGTTTAAGCTCTCAAATTTCCCTCAACCCCGGCAAAACGGTGATGGTTAACAGGTCTGGATGTAGCGTCCGTTCTGCTTGAAGAAACCGACAACCAACCGTTCTGTCTAGAGTGCGTCTCCCATTCCCCAAATTTGTCTTGAGCAGATCCTGCTAAACCCAAAGGGGTGGCATCCCCAAACTCAGCTGATTCAAAGCACACGAGCGGAGCTAGGAGAGTGCACTTCCTGCTCTTAGGGGAAGGGGGGTGAATAGCTACGACCGCTTAGGAGCAGTATTTATCTTCACAAGCTATAAAAGCCCCTCACAAGGTCACTTAAACGTCTTCATGAATAAACGAGTCAACCGTGGTGGGTAAACCTGTTTCTTGCATTCAGTGTTCAAATCTGAAAGTATTATTCTCTCTTGTCTCACTGCCACCCCCGGCTTTGGTACATTCCGGGATGTGCGATGTTTAGAAACCTCTCGAGTCACTGTCAGGTATTGGTCAAAGCTGGAGCGAAGAGGACTGACAAAATAACTGCAAACAAGCTGCATGTTTAATATGTTTACTTTTTTATCAACCAATCGTTTTCATTACATGTTTACAGAGACAATTAAGTAACGTGTTTAACTATTCCGTGCACATCAACCTATCCCCTGGCTCGTTTTCATTACATTTTTACAGTCATTTCTGAGACAATGAAGTGATGTGTTTAACTATTCAGTGGACATCAACCATATCCTCTGGCTCTGCAAACACTTCACTGTGCAGTAGATAAACTGCAAATAAAAGACAAATTACAATGTTTTTTTAATTGCTCTTTACTGATGTGGTTATTAAATGGTTATTATACACCAATACCTTATGGTTAATTCACACACACACATATATATATATATATATATATATATATATATATATATATAACTGCCAAAATAATGGAAACGAGTTGATGAGGGAAGGCCTACAAAGTATATTGAAAGCACTTCCACTCAGGTGTGGCTCCTGAGTTAATCAAGCAATGAACATTCTATCATGCTTAGGGTCATGTATAAAATGCTGTCCAGGCCATTATTTGGGCTATAGGATGACAATGCCTCCATCCAGTGGCGTAGGCAGAAATCTGTTGATGGCACATAATAAACCATAGACCTATTAGACTAGAACATGATGCCCTGATATAGTCTAGTGGTTAAGAGCATGATTTCTGAAAGTGTTGAATGAAAACATTGTTGTAGTGCTGATCGTTGTCTCTGAATGTACTGAAAATCTCTTTAAGGCCCTTGATTAGACCAATGCAATCAGTGATTGATACAGGGGGACTGGCCGGCCTTCATGGCAAAATCACTGATATCAAATAACTTGGCAAATTCTCCAACATCCTCTTCTATGCACGGTCTCTTTAAAAAAATGTACACTGAGCTTTGTTTGGCCATTTTACTTGTTTTTGCTAGCTAAGTTGACTAGTGAGTCTTAGCTAGCTAACAGTGAGTAGCCTACACAGTGTAGCCTAGCCAACACAGCAATAGCTACGGTTTACAGCACATGGTATCAGTATGAAGTGACACAAGCCAGAACCCACCCTTTATTTAGAAATTGATAAGCTGATTGTTTAGTTTTTTTGAATTAGTTTAACAGTAAATAATCAATAATAATTCAAATTAATTATATAAGACTAAATTAAAATAGATTTTAGTACAGCACTCGATTTTATGTAAGATGTCATTGAGTGTCCTGAAAAGCATCTGCCAAATAAAATGTATTATTATTAATATAAATATCCCTTTCGATGTCCCACCCCCTCCCTACTGCTTGCTATGAATTCTATCTGATGGTGTATGCATGTTTAGACCAGTGCTAGACTTGGACTGAAATATGTGCCGATAGTCATTTTGGGTGCCGGTACTATTTATATTTAAGTGAACTCAAATACTTTTGTGCTAACATTCTATAGGAGGTGAAGGAACTCAAGCAGAAGAACATTTGAGGTGCTGGGTACTCATTTCCGGTGAACTCCTGCCCAGGTCAAGTACTGTTCTTAGGTAAAAAGAAAAATAATGTCCCATTTGGAAAATATAATAATAATTTTTTGCTCAATCTGATTGGGTGGACTTGCGCCCACCCAGGCCCACCCGTGCCTACGCCACTGCCCCCATCCACAGGGCAGGAGTGGTCACTTAATGGTTTGATGAGTATGAAAACGATGTAAACCATTTGCCATCTCAGTCACCAGATCTCAACCCAATTGAACACTTATATGGGAGATTCTGGAGTGGCGCCTGAGAGCGTTTTCCACCACCTTCAACAAAGCACAAAATAATGGAATTTCTTGAGGAAGAATGGTGTCGCACACCTCCGATATAGTTCCAGACACTTGTAGAATCTATGCCAAGGTGCATTGAATCTGTTCTGACACCCTAGGCCTACATCCTACTAAGACACTTTATGTTGCTGTTTCCTTTATTTTGGCAGTTACTTGTATATATTATAGCAGCAGATGAAAGGGTCCTAAGTCAGAGTCCCTCATCAATTGTTGCACCTGTTGGTGACCCCGCCCATACCTGTACCTGTCTATCCACTACAAACTCCCCCTGGGGCTCCAGTGTTGCTGGAGGCAACAGCGCCAGGTACACAGGTGTGTCAGCCCCCTCCGCAGGCGTCTTGGTCCCATTGGGATAGGTCATGTCAGACTTCACCCAGCCTGGGCAGCAGGAGTTTATCAGAATTCCTCTCTGGGGCATCTCTCTTCTTAGCCTGCGGGCCTGGATCCGGGTAAGGGCCATCAGGCCTATTTTGGATACCCCATAGACTGAATTTGGCCAGCCCTTGTTGATGTGGTCTCCAGCTTTGGCCTCGGCAACAAAGCGCTTCATCAGAGCCACTAGCTCCTCCTCTGTGATGTCATCACTGCAGAGCCTGGCCTGGAGGTCCGGAGAACACATATAGAGGGTGATATAGCCCACGATGCTGGCAACATTCACTATCCTCCCTATAACAGACAGACATACAGTTAAGTTAAAAGAAACATCATATGTAGATTAATTAAGTGATTTGGCATGGGTGTTGTTAGGCCCAAAACGAAGTCAAGATAATGTCTAGATGCTTTTTATAGTGGAGATCACGTTTATAAAGTGCCTGGCTGGGCTGATGAGACAGTGGATTGGATTGCGCAGTCAGATGGAACAGAGTAAATAAACATTTTAACGTCATAGATTTAGACGGCGGTAACTTGTGTAATAGACACCGACTGGAATGCGGTTTTAACCAATCAGCATTCAGTATTAGACCCACCCATTGTATAATTATGTAATAATGGCCGTGAAGTCGGTATTTGGAGGATATATTGCCACGGGTGTTGTTCGTCTCAGGCCGGCAAACCGCGCCAATATATTCTCCAAACAACGGCTTCGAGGGCATTATCACTTTATTACAAGGGGTTAGCAAAACATTCAAATAATGATTGACATATTTTAATTAAAAACGTTAGACATATTTTAATTAAAACGTTATTTTTATTAATTTATTCATACTATTTCATCCTTCCACAAGATATAGTCCTGACACAAATCTAGGCTTGCTACCCAAGCCGTTCGTTCTATTGGTTCGGTTGCCAGAGATGCAACCAAGTCGTTCCGTCTTTTTGTTCTGTATCTATGGACGCGACCCAGTCGTTCGTTCTAAATGTTCTATTGCCATACTGGCTGGCAACATTCGTATGCCTTGCTTGCTATCTAACTAACTACGGCTAATCTACAGTCACGTCAAAAAGTACAGCCAGAATAACAGCAAAGTAGCCGCATTTGTTTAAGCTGTTTTCCAGTGACATTTATTTGGATACATCCATAACAATGAGCGAATAAGGCGCGATTTCGGCTGGCATAGAAAATGTGCTCACTCGTCAGAACACAGCTAGCCAACAACACAGCGAAAACGATCACTTCAAACTGAAGCTGGAAAGAACGCAAACTAGCTGCACTTCGTTTCGTTTGACCTTTTTTTCCAACTGATATTTCTTTGTATATACCCATAAAAAGAATGCCAGCTGATTCATGATTTCGACTGGCTGAGAAACGCTGCCTGCCTGTCTGTCTCCTCCCAACACATATATTACTATTGGACAGCTGGAAATCGAATTTGAATATTGAAACAATGTTTCAAATTCGGAGAGACAGTGGGTTGAGCAGTCAGATGGAACAGATAAATGGGCATTTTAAGGTAATATATTTAAGATTTAGCCTTTGGAATCTTGTGGAATAGACACCGACTGGAATGCAGTTTTAACCAATCAGTATTCAGGATTAGACC
Source organism: Oncorhynchus nerka (assembly GCF_034236695.1). NCBI lineage: Eukaryota > Metazoa > Chordata > Actinopteri > Salmoniformes > Salmonidae > Oncorhynchus > Oncorhynchus nerka. The sequence continues at coordinate 65,182,040 of NC_088398.1, read as the reverse complement.
ACCCATCGTATAATACAAAATAATCACTGGGTACACTACCAAATCAGTGATAGTTTTCCCCAATGAAACAAGGGTTTACCATCTTTCTTCAGGAGAGGGAGAAATTCATTGCACATGTCTCTGGTGGCGAAGAAGTTGGTTTGGAGAATGCGTTCTGCTTGGCTGCCAAAGGATGCAGGGTCACCTCCTGGACACAGAGGGAGCTATTAGTTCACTTTAAATGGCACTGCATCCCATGCCAGCTAACACACAATACTCTTATTGCAGGGTTTCCCAAACTCGGTTCTGTGGCTAGTTTAGTTTTTTGCCCGAGCACTACAAAGCTGATTCAAATAACCAACTCATCATTAAGCTTTGATTATTTGAATCAGCTGTGTATTGCTAGTGTGTCATAGACTTATGGTGTGTGTTTGTGTAACATTAATGTGTAGTTACGTTTTGGGGCGATGCCTGCGTTGTTGATCAGCACATCCAGACCCCCGTACTCCTTCATGAAATGCTGCCGGGCCGCCTGGATGCTGACCGGGTCTGTGATGTCCAGCTGGAGGAGTCTGGGCTTGAGTCCCTTCCTCTGCAGATCCTCGACAACCATGGCCCCCCTCGGGACGTCCCGGGCACTCAGATACACATCCCCTTTAAAGCCCTGGCACAACGCCTGCACTATGGCTAACCCCAGGCCACGGGTGGAGCCAGTGACCAGAACCACCTGTGGACCAGACATCACCTCAGAGAGAGAAAAATCAAAAGCTATAGATTCAGAAAGTTATAGAGCAGGGGTATTCAAATCTTACCCTACGAGGTCTAGAGAACTGCAGTTTTTCTGTTCTACTTGATAATGAATTGCACACAACTGGTTTCCCAGGTCTAAACCAGTCCCTGATTAGAGGGGAAGAATAAAATAAAAACATCTATGGAACTGGCTTCAAGGTCCAGATTTGAATTTGAGGGCTAGTCTGAGCTACTGGTAAACATACAATTCACAATACATTAATATGTGTTTAACATGTTGACGATATAAATTAAAGGTATGTTGCTCCAGCACAGGGCTAGCATGCCTAATTCAACTCATCAAGGTTGATTTGGTAGTTTAATCCGTTGTTTTAGTGCTGGTCTAGAACATTAGCTGGCACACAGTAAAATAGATTTGAAAAAAATCCATCATATCCACATAATCTAAAGATACATTAAAATGTAACTCCCTGAGCAATTTAAACAGTGCAGATTATAATTAATTTACACCAGTGAATAAAGAATCATTTATATTCAGATGTATCACTTACCAGTGTGAATGTATAAACTGTTACAATGTAGTATGGAGCACACCACCGTCTTTGCAGCTAACACAGTATGGATTGATACACCTAGAAGTGGCAGAGAATATTCTCTTGAATTAGCGGAGAGGTCTAGAATGTGACAAAATGTCACCGTACTTTTTCAGCTAACTAGCTTGCACTGTTTCTCCCTCTTATCTCCCCCTAATCTTCTTCCTCATTCCCCCCCCGCTTCCCTTCCCTTCCCCTCCCCCTCCATCCCCAACCTCTCTTATAAACCCAAAGTGGGAGTTTTATCTCAAAAGTGGGAGTTTTATCTAAAAAGAAAGATACATTAATAATCCATTATGAACAGCAACTTACAGTGTCATTCAACACTATAATGGTCAGAGAAGTAGAAGCCCTGCCCGAGCATTCGATTTCTTCAAGGTGCTTGTCATGACAGGAAGGAACAACTGAGATCAAGATTCAAGACATAACATGCAACATACAGTACAAGTCAAAAGTTTGGACACACCTATTCGTTCAAGATTTTCTCTTTATTTGGACTATTTTCTACATTGTAGAATAATAGCGAAGTAACCAAAAAAGTGTTAAACAAAACAAAATATATTTTATATTTGAGATTCTTCAAAGTAGCTACCCTTTGCCTTGATGATAGCATTGCACACTCTTGGCATTTCTTTATTTAGACTATTTTCTACATTGTAGAATAACAATGAAGACATCAACACTATGAAATAACACACATGAAATTATGTATTTACCAAAAAAGTGTTAAACAAATTAAAATATATTTTATATTTGTGATTCTTCAATGTTGCCTTGATGACAGCTTTGCACACACTTGGCATTGCATAGTCCACAATGCATAGTAGAAGCGGTTAAGAAGTATTTTGGTCCGAGACTTTGCGCTCCAGCTTGCTGTGTGGTAGCAGAGTGAACAGTCTATGATTGCGGTGGCTGGAGTCTTTGACAATTTTTAGGGCCTTCCTCTGACATCGCCTGGTATAGAGGTCCTGGATGGCAGGCAGCTTAGTCGCAGTGATGTACTGTGCCGTACGCACTACCCTCTGTAGTATCTTGCGATCAAAGGCCGAGCAGTTGCCATACCAGGCAGTGATGCAACCAGTCGGGATAATCTCGATGTTGAAGCTGTAGAACCTTTTGAGGATCTGAGGACCCATGTCAAATCTTTTTAGTTTCCCGAGGGGAAATAGGCTTTGTCGTGCCCTCTTCACGACTGTCTTGGTGTTTGGACCAATCTAGCTGGTAGGTGATGTGGACACCAAGGAACTTGAAGCTCTCAACCTGCTCATCTACAGCCCCATGCATGAGAATGGGTGTGTGCTCGGTCCTCCTTTTACTGTAGTCAACAATCATCTCCTTTGTCTTGATTACGCTGAGGGAGAGGTTGATATCCTGGCACCACACCTCCAGGTCTCTAACCTCCTCCCTATAGGCTGTCTCGGCATTGTCAGTGATCAAACCTACCACTGTTGTGTCATCTGCAAACTTAATGATGGTGTTGGAGTCGTGCCTGGCCAAGCAGTCAAATCAAATCAGATTTATTTATATAGCCCTTCGTACATCAGCTGATATCTCAAAGTGCTGTACAGAAACCCAGCCTAAAACCCCAAACAGCAAGCAATGCAGGTGTAGAAGCACGGTGGCTAGGAAAAACTCCCTAGAAAGGCCAAAACCTAGGAAGAAACCTAGAGAGGAACCAGGCTATGTGGGGTGGCCAGTCCTCTTCTGGCTGTGCCGGGTGGAGATTATAACAGAACATGGCCAAGATGTTCAAATGTTCATAAATGACCAGCATGGTCCAATAATAATAAGGCAGAACAGTTGAAACTGGAGCAGCAGCACGGCCAGGTGGACTGGGGACAGCAAGGAGTCATCATGTCAGGTAGTCCTGAGGCATGGTCCTAGGGCTCAGGTCCTCCAAGAGAGAGAAAGAAAGAGAGAAAGAGATAATTAGAGAGAGCACACTTAAATTCACACAGGACACCGAATAGGACAGGAGAAGTACTCCAGATATAACAAACTGACCCTAGCTCCCGACACATAAACTACTGCAGCATAAATACTGGAGGCTGAGACAGGAGGGGTCAGGAGACACTGTGGCCCCATCCGAGGACACCCCCGGACAGGGCCAAACAGGAAAGATATAACCCCACCCAATTTGCCAAAGCACAGCCCCCACACCACTAGAGGGATATCTTCAACTACCAACTTACCATCCTGAGACATGGTTGAGTATAGCCCACAAAGATCTCCGGCACGGCACAACCCAAGGGGGGGGGGGTGCCAACCCAGACAGGATGACCACATCAGTGACTCAACCCACTCAGGTGACGCACCCCTCCCAGGGACGGTATGAGAGAGCCCCAGTAAGCCAGTGACTCAGCCCCTGTAATAGGGTTAGAGGCAGAGAATCCCAGTGGAAAGAGGGGAACCGGCCAGGCAGAGACAGCAAGGGCGGTTCGTTGCTCCAGAGCCTTTCCGTTCACCTTCCCACTCCTGGGCCAGACTACACTCAATCATATGACCCACTGAAGAGATGAGTCTTCAGTAAAGACTTAAAGGTTGAGACCGAGTTTACGTCTCTGACATGGGTAGGCAGACCGTTCCATAAAAATGGAGCTCTATAGGAGAAAGCCCTGCCTCCAGCTGTTTACTTAGAAATTCTAGGGACAATTAGGAGGCCTGCGTCTTGTGACCGTAGCGTACGTGTAGGTATGTACGGCAGGACCAAATCAGAGAGATAGGTAGGAGCAAGCCCATGTAATGCTTTGTAGGTTAGCAGTAAAACCTTGAAATCAGCCCTTGCTGTCATGTTATGTCTTGTCCCTGTGCTTTCTCTTCTCTTCGTTTCCCCCTGCTGGTCGTATTAGGTTACTATCTTTCTCTCTCTCTATCGTTCCGTTCCTGCTCCCAGCTGTTCCCCATTCTCCTAACGACCTCGTTTACTCTCTCACACCTGTCTCCTCTTTTGCCCTCTGATTATGTCTCTATTTCTCTCTCTGTTTCTGCTTCTGTCCTTGTCGGATTCTTGTTTGCTTTGCCCTTGTCCCGTCCTGTCGTAATCTGCCTCTTCATTAGATGCTGCGTGTGAGCAGGTGTCTCTGTCCTCTACGGCCCGCGCCTACCCAGAGGGACCTGCAGTCTGTTGCCGCTAGCCCTGCAATTCTCCTCTACTACTAGAAGGAGGACTCTCCTGCAAAGATAGAGGATTTATGTTTTCCCTGTTTGGACATCTCCTGTAAAGATTGAGGATTTATGTTTTCCCTGTTTGGACATTAAAAGACTGTTTCTGTTGAATCGCTGTTGGGTCCTCACTCACGCATAACACTTGCTTTGACAGGAAGCCAGTGTAGGGAGGCTAGCACTGGAGTAATATGATAAATTTTTTTTGGTTCTAGTCAGGATTCTAGCAGCCGTATTTAGCACTAACTGAAGTTTATTTAGTGCTTTATCCGGGTAGCCGGAAAGTAGAGCATTGCAGTAGTCTAACCTAGAAGTGACAAAAGCATGGATTAATTTTTCTGCATCATTTTTGGACAGAAAGTTTCTGATTTTTGCAATGTTACGTAGATGGAAAAAAGCTGTCCTTGAAATGGTCTTGATATGTTCTTCAAAAGAGAGATCAGGGTCCAGAGTAACGCTGAGGTCCTTCACAGTTTTATTTGAGACGACTGTACAACCATTAAGATTAATTGTCAGATTCAACAGAATATCTCTTTGTTTCTTGGGACCTAGAACAAGCATCTCTGTTTTGTCCGAGTTTAAAAGTAGAAAGTTTGCAGCCATCCACTTCCTTAAGTCTGAAACACATGCTTCTAGCGAGGGCAATTTTGGGGCTTCACCATGTTTCATTGAAATGTACAGCTGTGTGTCATTCGCATAGCAGTGAAAGTTAACATTATGTTTTCGAATGACATCCCCAAGAGGTAAAATATATAGTGAAAACAATAGTGGTCCTAAAAAGGAACCTTGAGGAACACCAAAATTTACAGTTGATTTGTCAGAGGACAAACCATTCACAGAGACAAACTGATATCTTTCCGACATCAGTCATAAGTGAACAGCGAGTACAGGAGGGGACTGAGCACGCATCCCTGAGGGGCTCCAGTGTTGAGGATCAGCGTGGCAGATGTGTTGTTACCTACCCTTACCACCTGGGGGCGGCCCGTCAGAAAGTCCAGGATCCAGCTGCAGAGGGAGGTGTTTAGTCCCAGGATCCTTAGCTTAGTGATGAGCTGTGATAGCACTATGGTGTTGAACGCTGAGATGTAGTCAATGAATAGCATTCTCACGTAAGTGGTCCTTTTGTCCAGGTGTGAAAGGGCAGTTTGGAGTGCAAAAGAGATTATAGCCACTACTTCCGGCGCCGACAGAGATGGCCACCTCGCTTCGCGTTCCTAGGAAACTATGCAGTATTTCGTTTTTTTACGTGTTATTTCATACATTGGTACCCCAGGTAATCTTAGGTTTTATTACATACAGTCGGGAGGAACTACTGGATATAAGAGCAACGTCAACTCACCTTCATTACGACCAGGAATACGACTTTCCCGAAGCAGATCCTCTGTTTTGCCCACCACACAGGACAATGGATCGGCGCACCGCTTCCGAGCATACTACTCTCCAATGTCCAGTCTCTTGACAACAAGGTTGATGAAATCCGAGCAAGGGTAGCATTCCAGAGAGACATAAGAGACTAACATTCTTTGCTTCACGGAAACATGGCTCACTCGAGACACGCTATCGGAGTCGGTACAGCCAGCTGGTTTCTTCACGCATCGCGCCGACAGAAACAAGCATCTTTCTGGTAAGAAGAGGGGCGGGGGGTATGCCTTATGATAAACGAGATGTAGTGTGATCATAACAACATACAGGAACTCAAGTCCTTCTGTTCACCTGACTTAGAATTCCTCACAATCAAATGTCGCCTGCATTATCTACCAAGAGAATTCTCTTCGATTATAATCACAGCCGCATATATTCCCCCCCCAAGTAGACACATCGATGGCCCTGAACAAACTTTTTTTGACTCTATGTAAACTGGAAACCACATATCCTGAGACTGCATTCATTGTAGCTGGGGATTTTAACAAGGCTAATCTGAAAACAAGACTCCCTAAATTCTATCAGCATATCGATTGTGCTACCAGAGCTGGTAAAACCCTGGATCATTGTTATTCTAACTTCCGCGACACATATACGGCCCTCCCCCACCCACCTTTCAAACTGACCACGACTCCATTTTGTTGCTCCCTGCCTATAGACAGAGACTTAAACAGGAAGCTCCAGCGCTCAGGTCTGTTCAACGCTGGTCCGACCAATCTGATTCCACGCTTCAAGATTGCTTCGATCTCGTGAACTGGGATGTGTTCCGCATTGCGTCAAACAACAACATTGACGAATACGCTGATTCGGTGAGCGAGTTTATTAGCAAGTGCATCGGCGATGTCGTACCCACCGCAACCAGACAGACTAAACAACTTCTTTGCTCGCTTTGAGGACAATACAGTGCCACTGACACGGCCCTCTACCAAAACCTGCGGACTCTCCGTCACTGCAGCCGACTTTAGTAAAACATTTCAACGTGTTAACCCTCGCAAGGCTGCAGGCCCAGACAGCATCCCCAACCGCGTCCTCAGAGCATGCGCAGACCAGCTGGCTGGTGTGTTTACGGACATATTCTATCAATCCTTATCCCAGTCTGCTGTTCCCACATGCTTCAAGAGGGCCACCATTGTTCCTGTTCCCACGAAAGCTAAGGTAACTGAGCTAAATGACTACCGCCCAGTAGCACTCACTTCCGTCATCATGAAGTGCTTTGAGAGACTAGTCAAGGACCATATCACCTCCACCCTACCTGAGACCCTCGACCCACTCCAATAGATGCACAGATGACGCAATCGCAATCACACTGCACACTGCCCTAACCCATCTGGACAAGAGGAATACCTATGTGAGAATGCTGTTCATCGACTACAGCTCAGCATTTAGACCCTGGGTCTCGACCCTGCCCTGTGCAACTGGGTACTGGACTTCCTGACGGGCTGCCCCCAGGTGGTGAGGGTAGGTAACAACATCTCCACCCCGCTGATCCTCAACACTGGGGCCCCACAAGGGTGCGTTCTGAGCCCTCTCCTGTACTCCCTGTTCACCCACGACTGCGTGGCCATGCACGCATCCAACACAATCATAAAGTTTGCAGACGACACTACAGTGGTAGGCTTGATTACAAACCACGACGAGACGGCCTACAGGGAGGAGGTGAGGGCCCTCAGAGTGTGGTGTCAGGAAAATAACCTCACACTCAACTTCAACAAAACAAAGGAGATGATTGTGGACTTCAGGAAACAGCAGAGGGAGCACCCCCCTATCCACATCGACGGGACAGTAGTGGAGAGGGTAGAAAGTTTTAAGTTCCTCAGCGTACACATCACGGTCAAACTAAATTGGTCCACCCACACAGACAGCGTGGTGAAGAAGGCACAGCAGCGCCTCTTCAACCTCAGGAGGCTGAAGAAATTCGGCTTGTCACCAAAAGCACTCACAAACTTCTACAGATGCACAATCGAGAGCATCCTGTCGGGCTGTATCACCGCCTGGTACGGCAACTGCTCCGCCCACAACCGTAAGGCTCTCTAGAGGGTAGTGAGGTCTGCACAACGCACCACCGGGGGCAGGACACCTACACCACCCGATGTAACAGGAAGGCCATAAAGATCATCAAGGACAACAACCACCCGAGCCACTGCCTATACACCCCGCTATCATCCAGAAGGCAAGGTCAGTACAGGTGCATCAAAGCAGGGACTGAGAGAGTGAAAAACAGCTTCTATCTCAAGGCCATCAGACTGTAAAACAGCCCTCACTAGCACAGAGGCTGCTGCCTACATACAGACTTGAAATCATTGGCCACTTTAATAAATGCAAAACTAGTCACCAATAATGTTTACATATCTTTCATTACTCACCAACATACTGACTCAACTCCAGCCACTTTAATAATGGAAAAATGTATGTAAAAAAATGTATCACAAGCCACTTTAAACAATGCCACTTTTATATGTTTTCATACCCTACATTACTCATCTCATATGTACAGTGCCTTGCGAAAGTATTCGGCCCCCTTGAACTTTGCGACCTTTTGCCACATTTCAGGATTCAAACATAAAGATATAAAACTGTGTTTTTTTGTGAAGAATCAACAACAAGTGGGACACAATCATGAAGTGGAACAACATTTATTGGATATTTCAAACTTTTTTAACAAATCAAAAACTGAAAAATTGGGCGTGCAAAATTATTCAGCCCCTTTACTTTCAGTGCAGCAAACGCTCTCCAGAAGTTCAGTGAGGATCTCTGAATGATCCAATGTTGACCTAAATGACTAATGATGATAAATACAATCCACCTGTGTGTAATCAAGTCTCCGTATAAATGCACCTGCACTGTGATAGTCTCAGAGGTCCGTTAAAAGCGCAGAGAGCATCATGAAGAACAAGGAACACACCAGGCAGGTCCGAGATACTGTTGTGAAGAAGTTTAAAGCCTGGATTTGGATACAAAAAGATTTCCCAAGCTTTAAACATCCCAAGGAGCACTGTGCAAGCGATAATATTGAAATGGAAGGACTATCAGACCACTGCAAATCTACCAAGACCTGGCCGTCCCTCTAAACTTTCAGCTCACACAAGGAGAAGACTGATCAGAGATGCAGCCAAGAGGCCCATGATCACTCTGGATGAACTGCAGAGATCTACAGCTGAGGGGGGAGACTCTGACCATAGGACAACAATCAGTCGTATATTGCACAAATCTGTCCTTTATGGAAGAGTGGCAAGAAGAAAGCCATTTCTTAAAGATATCCATAAAAAGTGTTGTTTAAAGTTTGCCACAAGCCACCTGGGAGACACACCAAACATGTGGAAGAAGGTGCTCTGGTCAGATGAAACCAAAATTGAACTTTTTGGCAACAATGCAAAACGTTATGTTTGGCGTAAAAGCAACACAGCTCATCACCCTGAACACACCATCCCCACTGTCAAACATGGTGGTGGCAGCATCATGGTTTGGGCCTGCTTTTCTTCAGCAGGGTAAGGGAAGATGGTTAAAATTGATGGGAAGATGGATGGAGGCAAATACAGGACCATTCTGGAAGAAAACCTGATGGAGTCTGCAAAAGACCTGAGACTGGGACGGAGATTTATATTCCAACAAGACGATGATCCAAAACATAAAGCAAAATCTACAATGGAATGGTTCAAAAATAAACATATCCAGGTGTTAGAATGGCCAAGTCAAACTCCAGACCTGAATCCAATCGAGAATCTGTGGAAAGAACTGAAAACTGCTGTTCACAAATGCTCTCCATCCAACCTCACTGAGCTCGAGCTGTTTTGCAAGGAGGAATGGGAAAGAATTTCAGTCTCTCGATGTGCAAAACTGATAGAGACATACCCCAAGTGACTTACAGCTGTAATCGCAGCAAAAGGTGGCGCTACAAAGTATTAACTTAAGGGGGCTGAATAATTTTGCACGCCCAATTTTTCAGTTTTTGATTTGTTAAAAAAGTTTGAAATATCCAATAAATGTCGCTCCACTTCATGATTGTGTCCCACTTGCTGTTGATTCTTCACAAAAAATACAGTTTTATATCTTTATGTTTGAAGCCTGAAATGTGGCAAAAGGTCGCAAAGTTCAAGGGGGCCGAATACTTTCGCAAGGCACTGTATATACTGTACTCGATACCGTCTACAGCATCTTCCCTATGCCGTTCTGTACCATCACTCATTCATATATTTTTATGTACATATTCTTCATCCCTTTACACTTGTGTGTGTATAAGGTAGTTGTTGTGAAATTTTAAGGTTAGATTACTTTTTGGTTATTACTGCATTTTCGGAACTAGAAACACAAGCATTTCGCTACACTCGCATTAACATCTGCTAACCATGTGTATGTGACAAATCAAATTTGATTTGATTATCTGTGGATCTGTTTGGGCAGTATGCAAAGTGGGTCTAGGGTTTCTAGGATAATGGTGTGCATGTGAGCCATGACCAGCCTTTCAAAGCACTTCATGGCTATGGACGTGGGTGCTACCAGTCTGTAGTCATTTAGGCAGGTTACCTTAGTGTTCTTGGGCACAGGGACTATGGTGATCTGCTTGAAACATGCTGGTATTACAGACTCAATCAGGGACATGTTGAAAATGTCAGTGAAGACACCTGCCAGTTGGCCAGCACATGCCCGGAGCACACGTCATGGTAACCCATCTGGCCCATTGGCTTTGTGAATGTTTAAAGGTCTTACTTACGTCGCCTACAGAGAGCGTGATCACACAGTCGTCCAGAACAGCTGATGCTCTCATGCATGTCTCAGTGTTGCCTGCCTCAAAGCAAGCTTAGAAGTTATTTAGCTCATCTGGTAGGCTTGTGTCACTGGGCAGCTCGCGACTGTGCTTCCCTTCCCCACATCCGACGAGCGTCGGAGCCGGTGTAGTACGTTTCAATCTTAGTCCTGTATTGGTGCTTTGCCTGTTTGATAGTTCGTCTGAGGGCGTAGCGGTATTTCTTATAAGTGTCCGGGTTAGAGTTCCACTCCTTGAAGGCGGCAGATCAGTGCGGATGTTGCCAGTGATCCATGGATTCTGGTTGGGGTATGTACGTAAAGTCACTGTGGGGACGACGCCATCGATGCACTTATTGATGAAGCCAGTGACTGTTGTGGTGTATTCCTCAATGCCATCAGAGGAATCCCGGAACATAATCCAGTCTGTGCTAGCAAAACAGTCCTGTAGTTTAGCATCTGCGTCATCGGACCACTTTTTTTATTGATCGAGTCACTGGTGCTTCCTACTTTAGTTTAGCTTGTAAGCAGGAATCAGGACATTGGAATTATGGTCAGATTTGCCGAAAGGGGGGGCGAGGGAGAGCTTTGTACCCGTCTCTGTTTGTGGAGTAAAGGTGATATAGATTTTTTTCCCCCTCTGGTTGCACATTTAACATGTGGATAGAAATTAGGCAAGACTGATTTCAAATTCCTTGCATTAAAGTCCCAGGCCACTAGGAATGCCGCCTCTGGGTGGGCGTTTTCAAGTTTGCCGAGTGCGATCTTAGTGCCAGCATCCATCTGTGGTTGTAAATAAACAGTCATGAAAAATATAGATGAAAAATCTCCTGGCAGATAGTGTGGTCTACAGCTTATCATGAGATACTCTACTTCAGACGAGCAAAATCTAGAGACTTCCTTAGATTTTGTGCACCAACTGTTTATAAACATACACAGACCACCCCCCCCCCCCCCCCCCTCGTCTTACCGGAGTGTGCTATTCTATCTAGCTGGTGCAGCTTATATCCCGCCAGCTGAATGTTTTTTTTGTGTGTTTTTTGTTGTTGAATTTTTACCCCTTTTTCTCCCCAATTTCATGGTATCCAATTGTTGTAGAAGCTACTATCTTGTCTCATCACTACAACTCCCGTACGGGCTCGGGAGAGACGAAGGTTGAAAGTCATGCGTCCTCCGATACACAACCCAACCAGCCGCACTGCATCTTAACACAGCGCACATCCAACCCGGAAGCCAGCCGCACCAATGTGTCGGAGGAAACACTGTGTACCTGGCAACCTTGGTTAGCGCGCACTGCGCCCGTCCCGCCACAGGAGTCGCTGGCGCACGATGAGACAAGGACATCCCTACCGACCAAGCCCTCCCTAACCCGGACGACGCTAGGCCAATTGTGCGTCGCCCCACGGACCTCCCCACGGGCCGGTTACGACAGAGTCTGGGCGCGAACCCAGTCTCTGATGGCACAGCTGGCGCTGCAGTACAGCGCCCTTAACCACTGCGACACCCGGGAGGTCCGCCAGCTGAATGTTATCCATGTCGTCATTCAGCCACGATTCGGTGAAACATAAGATATTACAGTTTTTGATGTCCCGTTGGTAGTATATTCGTGATCTTACATCTTTTAATTTATTGTCAAATCATTGTACGTTGGCAAGTAATATTGATGGTAAAGTCAAATTTCCCACTCACAGTCGGTGGATCCTTATTAAAAAGGCACCCCGCACTGTGTCCTCTATATCTGCATTTCTTTCTCCTGCCAATGACGGGGATATTGGCCTTGTCGGGTGTCTTATGCATATCCTGTGCGTCTTGCTTGTTGAAGAAAAAAATGTTTGTCTAATCTGAGGTGAGTGATCGCTGTCCTGATATCCAGAGGCTCTTTTTTTGCTGTAAGATACAGTGGCAGAAACATTGTGTACAAAATAAGTTCCAAATAACACGAAAATCCCCCACATAATACAATTGGTTAGGCGCCCGTAAAACGGCTGCCATTTCTTCTGGTGCCATCTTCAACCTGCAGGTCAGGTTGACTGACCTCAAGGAAAAATAAAGTGCACACTCACGGTCCTGCCCCTCAATCTCACTGATGCAGTTCAGCATGCAAACACACAACTCACACCATAGATAGATGTATCAGCAGTTCATGCGTACAGTATTTGGGAAAAATCTTGGCTATCCAATGCAACTAATGTTTAGTGGCAGTTTCACTGAACTGCGTCTCAGAGGAAATAGAAAAACAGAATTACAGATTAAAAAATGTATCTAGTAATTAGTTGATACGGGCCCATCCACCTCATCGAATAAAAAAGGGTACCTATTTTACATACGTAAGGTAGGGGAGAATGTAGAACAGCCAGGCATAGCCATTGACTGGCCACACACAAAAATAAATCATTATTTTTGCAGAAGCAAGACCTGTACTGGTAATCTCAATCAGTTGGACTACTGCATGTAACATTCTTATCCATTTGTGTGCTTTGCACTTTTGACTTCACATGCAGCAACCTTACAACTGACATGAATGTGGAGTAAATGGACATGCAGCTCATTAGATTGAAGTGACTTTCACCCAACCTTGCCGACAGCAACACTGAAAAGTGAATCTCATGTTGCCACTAGACAGACCAAAAGAATGTATGCAGCGTGTTTCAACACGTTTGCTCAATGGCACTGGTCTGAGACTGGTTATTCAAGTATCATATATTACAGTGCCTTCAAAAAGTATTCAGACCCCTTTACTTTTTCCAAATTGTTACATTACAGGCTTATTCAGTAATATGCACATAATACCCCATACTGACAAAGTGAAAACAGTTTAGACATTTTGGTAAATATATTAAAAAGAAAAAATGCTTATTTACATAAGCATTCAGACCCCTTTACTTTTTCCAAATTGTTACATTACAGGCTTATTCAGTAATATGCACATAATACCCCATACTGACAAAGTGAAAACAGTTTAGACATTTTGGTAAATATATTAAAAAGAAAAAATGCTTATTTACATAAGCATTCAGACCCCTTGCTATGAGACTCAAAGTTCAGCTCTGGTGCATCCTGTTTCCATTGATCATCCTTGAGATGTTTCTACAACTTGACTGGAGTCCACCTGTGGCAAATTGCATTCATTGGACATGATTTGGAAGGCACACACGTCTATATAAGGTCCCACAGTTGACTGTGCATGTCAGAGCAAAAACCAAACCATGAGATCGAAGGAATTGTCAGTAGAGCGCCGAGACAGGATTGTGTCGAGCAGCAGATCTGGGGAGGGGTATAAAAAAAATGCAGCATTGAAGGTCCCCAAGAACGCAGTGGCCTCCATCATTCTTAAATGGAAGAAGTTTGGAACCACCAAATGGCCCAGCAAGAGCCTGGACTTGAACCCGATTGAACATCTATGGAGACCTGAAAATAGCTGTGCAGCAACACTCCCCATCCAACCTGTCAGAGCTTGAGAGGATCTGCAGAGAAGAATTGGAGAAACTCCCCAAATACAAGTGTGCCACGTTTGTAGCGTCATACCCAAGACTTGATTGCTGCCGAAGGTGCTTCAAGAAAGTACTGAGTAAAGGGTCTGAACGCTTATGTAACTGTGTTATTTTAGTTTATGTACTTGCTTTGTCATTATAGGGTGTTGTGTGCCGATTGAGGGGGGGGGGGTATTTAAAATAAGGCTGTAATGTAACGTGGAAAAAGTCAAGGAGTCTGAATACTTTCCGAAGGCACTGTATCTAAGCTAATAAAAACAGGCATTTGATATTCCCTCCATCAGCAACAACCAGTCTGCATGGACACACAAATAAAGATATTTCAAATACAAAGTATATGTTACAGAATATTTTATTATGAACAACTAGACAGGATCTTAGCGGACATAGCGCTGTATAGGTTGCAGAAGGCCGAGAAACATCCCCATGCCCCGCTGGACGAGACAGACTTAACTATCTCTGATGATCTTGGTCAATTTGTGGATCTTTGTCTTGGTGGACATGTCCACATACTTATCCCCAATGCTGACAATCATACCGCCCAGGATGGAGGTGTCAGACTAGAGGGAAAAGCAAAATAACACAGGAAGTTAAAGCACCAGTCGACGACATAGCAATGTATGCGACTGGATATCAGCATGTTCTTGTTTAGTGCTAGCCTTACAGTCCTAAACCATTGCATCTACCATAAATTGATGGTAGATGATTGAAAAGCCTTATTGTGCCACAGAGGGCACGAATTGAGTATGGCCTCACCTTGGTCTCTAGTATGAGAGTCTCTCCCTTTGTCAGGAAGCCGTTCAGAGCCACCTTCAGATCTGCCAGGTTAGCCTCATCAAGGGGCTGTTATACACACAAACAGAAATATCAAATCAAATGCTACAACTGATATGGAACTTGGGATTGACAATCATATACCAGGGATTCTCAAACTTTTTGGGGCCACGGACCCCCTTTGTCCTCAGGGACGCCCTCATAATGGGGCGGCAGTAGCCTAGTGGTTAGAGCGTTGGGCCAGTAACCGAAAGGTTGGTGGATCGAATCCCCAAGCTGACAAGGTAGAAATCTGTCGTTCTGCCCCTGAACAAGGCCATCATTATGAATAAGAATTTGTTCTTATTAAAAAACACAAAAAAAAACAGAATATCTCATGTGAGATAAAAACATTATACAAAACAGTATAGGAGGTATGACTGTCAGATTTTATATCCTGTAAGCTACAGAAAAGGCCATATACTCTTTCTACTATATCATATATCTGCTACATAATTTATGTTAGATCATTTTTTTGACGGAATGTTGGTGTTGTGCCGCAGCGATGCGTCTCTCCAACAGCACCCTGGAGAAGCGAGCTGGGATTGGACAAGCAAAATATTTTGTGCCCCTGCCTTTGACCAAGTGGGCACGGCTTATCACAGGGCGGCATCAGTACTCACCTAAAAATCCCATATGCCACTGGTTGAGAGAAATTGTCATTGTTTTTGGAAGAATTATGTGAGGTTTCATTTGTGGTGTTGTTGGAGGTGCGCCTTGGTCAGTTTAACTCAGAAAATGCCACCCGTGTCAATCTGCCGCCATAGGTGGACGCCTAATCCCACTTAATGAGCGGGCCGGCCGTGCATTTATGTTTCACAAATATAATTAGGAATACAATAAATATTGAGTTGTGTATACCAAAATGTATAATTGGTGGAGTACTGTGGATACCAATACCGCTGTGAGCCTGCTAGACCCATGTTGCCCAGGGTTAAAGACAAACATGATATTACTGTGTTTTATATACACATTTCCACATTATGAGGTTGGAATAATAATGTGAAATTGTGAAACTATTGATAAATGCCCTTTTAGTGTAAGCGCTGTTTGAAAAGACAGCCTGAAATTTCAGCCTGTTTTGGTGGGAGAGATATCCATGGTGACATCACCATGCGGTAAATTAGTTAAAAGATTGATAAGAAACAGAGTTTCAAATCTCTCTGCCAATAACAGCTACTTTTTTCATTTCCCCCTCCCCACTCAAAGCACTCTGACAGTCCAATGTTCTCTCTAAGCTGCACGTGCACGCAGTAGCCCCGAGACTGCCACACAGCTTCCCCGGGACTGCTGTGCAGAAATATTAGCCCACAGAGAGAAGCACGAGATTGAACTTGACTCAACTTTCTAGAGCAGTGGTCACCAAGGCATTCCTAGTCGATTGCCAAACTTTTTTTTTATTAGTCTCAGGCTATTGGTGGTAGGTGCACCTGATATTGAGTTATTAGCCCAGTTATAAATCAGCAATAGGGTGATTGCTTCCTACAAGAGCACAAAACATGTACAGCTCTAGAAAAGCGAGTCAGGTAAAGAGGGGTTTTTTTGTCTTAAAGGGGAAGTGCTGTATTTTGAGATAGTTTATTCAAGCCTAAGTAGCCAATAGGCAGAGGGTAGCATAATTTGTCTGATTCTCTAATAATGAAATGGGAATAATAATGAATTTTATTTTGTTAAGGTTTCTTGCATCAAACAACATTTTCAGTCACCTTGTCTGAAGGACAAGTGGATAAACAGGTTACTGTCAAGCCCTGCATGTTTTTTTCTTCCTGTGCAATGTAGGCCTACATTGAACACCAGACATTGGCTGCTACTGTAGGCTGAATGATAGAACAGCTATAACCATGTTAAAATGTTAGGCCGACATTATGATCAAATAGCCACAATAGCCTACATGGCCATTGTGAAAACTAATTTAAAGCGGGTACAGCCTCAGTGTTCACAAACGTGCGCCAGAAGTTGCACAGAATATTCACAACGTTTAAGTTTGCACTCAGCAGACCTGATAAACCCCCCCCCCCAAAAAAAATGGAGGGGACATTGGTCCGGTCAAAATTCTTGCTTGAGAAATTGCTATATTCTAAGAAGCTGTTTCTTTTTGACCACTTTAATTAAAAACAATCACAGTGACGTACTTAGTTGTTACCCAGAAATGACATTTGATATTGTGATAGAAACAGCTGCATTGGCATAAAATAATTGTAGATTAGGCCTAATAACATTACAATGTATTGTGTTGTACCCTCAACATATTGCACAGATTGCATGGACAGAAATGTGTTTAATCTGTTGTTAGTAATATTCATTTTTAAAAAGTAAGTAAATGAGAGAATGGCAAAAGTGTACAAAGCCATCATCAAGGCAAAGGGTGGATACTTTGAAGAATCTCAAATATATTTTGATTTAACACTTTTTTGCTTACTACATGATTCCATGTGTGTTATTTCATAGTTGTGATGGCTTCACTATTATTCTACAATGTAGAAATTAGTAAAAAATAAAGAAAAACCCTGGAATGAGTAGGTGTTTCCAAACTTTTGACTGGTACGGTATATATTTTGTGATCTGGGCCGTGGAACCCCTGTAGTACGACCCCACTGAGAACCCATGCCATATACAACAAGTGTGTGTATGTGTGTCACCGTACATGTGCTGTGGTGACAGTGCAGATGACCTCGCCACGGTGAGCGCTCATCATTTTTGCAAAGGCACCAATGACATCTGCGGTCAGGGTCAGGCGGCCATTATCTGCCAACACAGCTAAGAGGAGAGAGGAGGACAATGAAACCACATTAGGCTAGCCAGTAGACACAAGTAACTAACATATTCTCTAATTGCATTTGCATCCTCATTTGCATGAACTAACATTAGTACGGGTGAGGATGTTCTCATAACAATAGCCAAAATACTCTTAAAGGACTCTTTTCTAATCTCATTTGCATCACTATCTAATTAAGATCACTTGTGAGCAGCAAACACTCTTAGCTGACATTTACTTCATATTCATGATTACAACTAGCCGATCAAAAGGTATGGCGTGACATCTATATTGATTTTTCCATTTTAACGTTTCAAACGGTCAAGAGGGACAGAAAACACAGAAAGGAAGACAAGCAGTAGTTTGATAGATGAGTCTTGACAGCAGAACAACAACGTTATACACCAACAAACCTGTCCCATTTCATTTTCTTACACAACAGCAGTCTCCAGAACAAGAGTGACATGGGCAGTATAACTTAGTAAGACTGGGCAACTCACTGATGAGGTTAACTGTGATTGGCGAGAGATTTGCCTTAGTCATGGCGGCACCGAAGTACTTCAGCTTGAGGCTGCGCTTGACATGGGGGTTCATCACGATACTGGACAGCTTGGGGTCCTTGATCAGAGACTGACGGAGAAGGAAAAGAAAGAAAGAGAAAGGAAGCTGGTCAAAAAGTATATTGTGGCCACAGACAGTGCCAAACGGACAAATGTATGGTTTCCCACAACTGGCTGTGATTGGGAGTCCCATAGGGCGGCGCACAATTGACCCAGCATCGTCTGTGTTTGGCCGGTATAGGCAGTCATTGTAAATAAGAATTTGTTCTCAACTGACTTGTCTAGTTAAATAAAGGTAAACACAGTTCCCCCAAACTCAACTCTGGACCGTGAAGCTCCACTGTGTAATCCCCCCCCCCCTTAATATGGGACTGATTAAGACCTGGGAAACCAGCTCCACTGTGTAATCCCCCCCCCCACCCCCCCTTAATATGGGACTGATTAAGACCTGGGAAACCAGGTGGGTACAATTAATCATCAGGTAGAACAGAAAACCAACAGGCTCCGTACCTCGTACGGTAAGAGTTGAATAGCCCTGCCCAAGATAATAGAGTGTATATACATTACACACTTGTGGCCAGACTGAGGACTAAGACAGGAGAGAGAGGTGCAGTGGATAACTTACTGACAACGTGCCCATCTCCTTCTCTACTTGTTCTAGTTTCTTCTGCTTGCTGGCAGCAGAGAACAAGGCTGTGGCATAGCGGCCTCCGACCCCATACACGTCGATAGGGGGCTAGAATAGAAAACAGACACAAAAATAAGCTAGAAAAACAACCATGTACCTGAATCACAGAGCCAATGACATTACTCAAGCTGTGGCGTGCGTTAAAATTATTACCAAAGTCGAGTCGTCATTGACTTAATATTACACTGATCAGAGGAGTACTTAATTCATTCTTACCCTAATCAAAGCTTGTCGAATAACTGAAGTGCTGAACTGACGCACCTGCAGAAGGAAAGAGATCGTAATCAACCAATGACTATCTTCATAAGTGACATTTGGAGTGCCGTAGGAAGTTAGCGTTGGTTAGCTTGACCACTTTGGCATTGTATTCATGTAAGAAACCTGTGGCAAGACATCAGTAGATTTATAATTGAACACATTTATGAAGATTTTACACTATTGTGGAGAGATGTACTGCTTGGATTCTTTACATACGATAGAAATAAGCTGAAACATTTTTATGTAATTCATTTCATTATTCTTTTGGCCAAATTTCATATACACAAATGTAAATTTACAAACAAAAACACACATTTTCTTACCCTACAAAAAGAAATACTCTACTAACAAAAAAGCTGTTAGAATTGTAAGTATGTCCCTTAATAAGGTCCTTGTGTAATTGTAATGGGATATTGTACCCCCCTAGCTCGATTGTCCATTGTATGTAGTCTATGTGTACTTGTGCTCCCTCATGTACTTTCTGTATTGATTGAGTTGTTGAAACATTTTTTAAAATAATAATAAAAATAGTTAGCTTGACCACATTTTCTACAATAAAGTTATGTAGCGATAATAATACCGCTGTCTTATGGATGTTGGACAATATTTAACAGTAATGCCATCGGGTCGTAGGAATATGCCTAACAAACGTAGACAGCTATCCAGCCAGGTACCTAACAATGTTGATGAAGTTATCCGGCTGTCGTTAGCATGCCAGCGGGCTTGTCAAGTTCATGACAGCATGCAAGGCCTCGCGTATACTGTGTTGAAACACATTCTGCGCGATATCAAAACAATGCACATTGATCTGTTTTGTCCTTGTTAATAATCTAAATACATTCTCATATTAAAAACAGAGCCATAGATCGTATAACATTCTTGTTTTTTAGAAAGTCATACCTGCAGTCGGAGTCCTAAAGCTGCCATGTTCTCCTGCGACTGTGTAGGTCAAAACTTCTGCGCATGACAGTACGCAATGTACGTAAATTCAGAAACGAGAAGCATTACGGGAAACGTAGTTCATATGTCAATAGGCGGAATTGTATTTCCCCGACCTAAAAAAATGAGGAAGTGGAAATTCACTGACCTCGTCAGCAGACAAGCAAACAATTTAGTTGCGTGGATTAACATGTGTGGGGGCAGCATTTCTCTACACCCGCAATCACAGTGACCCATCTTGTGCACCTTCCACCATAAACATAAAAGCAATGTCAAATATCTCCCCATATTAGGCTATGCCATTGCATTCTAGATAGATCCACGAGTTGTAGCCTGTTTGGAGGGTGGAGTGGGGTCACATTGCCGGACTTGTGACATCAGACACCTGTGCAATAGGACTAGGCTTAATGATGCACATTTCTGAAAAGTTTAACACCTTGAAGGAAGATGACAAGGGTTTTAAAAGTGCATATATCCAATAGTGTGAGTTTCCAGATTGTTCTGTTATTATGCAACTGTTAAAGCTGATTAACCAGCAGGATCTCCTGCCCAGTCAGTTAATTAGGCAAAGTGAGGTTTCTTTCTAGCAATTTCCACCCAAGTAGGCTAACAGGTTGAACGTCATGAGGCAAACCAATCCCCTGTTTAAAAACAATTTTAATTTTACCTTTATTTAACTAGGCAAGTCAGTTAAGAACAAATTCTTATTTTCAATGACGGCCTAGGAACTGTGGGTTAACTGCCTGTTCAGGGGTAGAACGACATATTTGTACCTTGTCAGCTCGAGGGTTTGAACTTGCAACCTTTCGGTTACTAGTCGAACACTCTAACCACTAGGCTACCCAAAAACAAAGGTTAATTTACAGTAGTATGCAAAAGTAGCTTGTTCCTCAAAACAATACGGTATTTTTAAAATTAGAACAATAAACAATGGTCGTGTTGCGACCGAAGCCATCCGAAACGTCACACGTGTAGGGCGTGGCATAGGGGGAAGAAGCGGAGTCGATGCTTATAAAGCCTAGATACCTTGTCCTATTCAGTCACCTGTGTGCTATTACACTTAACTGCTCGACAACACAGCATACGGGAGGACAAAATACGAATTATCGCTCCATCGGAAGGACTGACGCCGGAAGATACACATATCTACTGTCGCTAGAGAAGCAGGCTCACAGTCAAATCCTCAACTTGTGGATTGATGTAGTCAGTAGCTACAATATAGCGTAATGCGAATGGTGAGTGTGCAATTTTGTGATGACCGCCCGTTTTCAATTGTAGCCTGGAGAATGCGGTAATGGGTGCTTAAAAAGTAGAGAATGGACAAGCGACGGAGAAAAGAAAAAGCAGGTCGAGCACTTAATTCACTGTTTTTATTGAACCCAGAATGCATGGAATTAATGTAGGCTACTAGGTCAGGGTCAAAGACTATTCTTTTTGACGAATTTAACCACACATTTTGCTCAATACTACGAGGCTACACACCCCCTCCTTGGCAATGTGGACAATGCGTGTGCTTTCTTTCTAGAATATTCCTTTGCCGCTGTATCATTGGTTGTGGTGCGTGCCACATGTCTTGATGGTGCTTTGACAACAATGCCCTGATCCCATATCTCCGGTATAGTTTCATGTTGATACAGTATCTTAAACGGTCAGCTCCCGAGTCCCTTTTTATCATCAGGGGGCATCTTGTCTAGAAAATGTCACCTTGTGGCTGACAGCTGTATGGGTAGCCTATCTATGCACACCACCATGTAATACAAGTCTTACAATATATTGATATTACTAGATCACATGCGTTATAGCCTACCTGTCTGTTTGAAGTCTTTTTAAATAACCTAAGACATTCTAAATTCTCATGCATGCTCATAAGAAGTAATACAGTATTAAACCTTTCAAGTGTTTCTAAGACGGTGACGGCATTGGAACCCTCTTCTCTACCCTCAATTGATTTGTAGTATAGCATCACTTTGGCCAGGTCATATGCAAACGTTTATGTTCCATTGAACAACTGTTTTTGTTGTTTTAGAAGGGTCTGCTGGCGACATGTAGTCCAATGAACACGGAGCTGAAGAGACAAACAAAGAGTTATTTTAGTGCAAGGGGCAGGGATAGGGCGGACTGTTGGGTTTATGCCAGCACGTGATGAGGGCTGAAATCACTAAATATGTAAACTACAGGCGGGAAGAATGACCGCTGTGTGCCGGTGGACAAGAAGAGTGATTGTCTTGGAGCATGTTGTTGGATCATGACATTTCTCTTACAGTTCTGTTAGTGTAAGATATTGAGGCCGGTCATGTTTGAGGTTGGTTGATACTAAGTGATGTTGAGATGTTGATGATGCTAAAACTCACCAGAGAAATAGCCATCTAAAATATCATATTGTCTAGTAAATCATTTGCAAACTTGACTCGGGATAATGACTTCAGCTGCAATGGTCGGGGGATGATGTAATCATAATCCACCAAAGTCATGATTGAAAATGTGTTTATTACATTTCAGATTACAATAACAAAAAAAAAAGAACATCACTGTTTGTATATTTTCTCTAAAGAAACATAAAATAACTAAAGTTTTAAAAAAGGTCTGGGTTTACAATTTTATAAACCTATGATAGTTGTAAGAATAAAATGAATACAAAGTAAAAATGTATTGCATATTTCAAATATTTGTTTTTGTGTATAAAATTTACCAGATAATGAAGAAATTAACAACTAATTCAGTAGTTTTGTTTTTATTTTAATAATATCATATTACGTATTTCATTGTAAATGTCTTATTAATGAAATAAATAATGTAATTACTTGCTCCAAAGCAAAGTCCTCGAAAGCCATGCATTTAGACAAGTTATTGCAAGGGTATATTTTGTGCAAGATTTAAGTGCATTTCTTTTACTTTATTTTATCTACAAAATTTGTGAGGGAGAAACCAAACCTTCTATTAAATGTCGGTAATATATGCATTTCAGAAGAATTTCCCTCGAGGAGAGATCTTGTTCTTGGAGTTAAAAAGTTATCTTAAGAATGTATTACATTTGTTGTCCAGCAGGGGGAACCTTCTAACAAGTTGTGCATCAATCGTGACATGTTCTCCAAAATACAAATGATATTTAATTAATTGAGTAAATCCTGAAGGTATTTCTTTGCATATAGAATTCAATTCTTTAAAATGTATATATGTTTCTAAGAACTTTCCATAAGAGTATTTCCTTTTTCAAATAAATCAAGCACAAATATAATATTTATTTCAAACTACTTCGGGAAGAACAAATACTTGTTTTTTTAACAACAATATCTTTGTTCCACAGAAGTGTTTTGTGTGGGGATAAGTTGTGGATATAACATACTTTCAAGCTAAAAGGGCTTGTTCATGAAATTTGGACAGTTTGATGGGTAATTTTGCTGGAGAGTAGTTGCACTTCCACAAATTGAAGACAACCCATTTTCATAAAACCTTGATGGAATTAAGTATCCCTATAGATTCAGAGCTAAGCATGGATCTTTTTTAAACCCAGTTTACTTTGAATTGATATCAACAATACCTTTAATCTCGTACTTCAAGCCCACCATCAGCTCTTTTGTTTGATATTATTGATTTCTTACATTTTTCTATATAATGTCTAGGAAAGGTTTGTTGTTTTCAGGCTGGTTTGATCAGCTACAAATAGGGATAGAGCAGGGAAGACAACGTGACAGACCTTTGGACAATAAAACCCTTCCAATAGACGTCACGCTGGAGCCAGTTATTAAAGATGGATTTTTTGTTGTCTTTAACCTCTTGAATGAAATTGAGATGTTGACGGACAACATGGTTTTTCGCCATGTGCTCCCCTAAATATTTCAGTGTCTTTCACTGGAATATTCTCAATAGATTGCTAATTTGAGTTACATGTGGATAATATTTAAATTAAGTTCCAGACCAGAAGCTGAAGAGAATGATTTGATAATAAGTTTAATAGCAACTTTTAGAAAAAGAGCTGTATCATCTGCTAACTTTTTTTTCTTTTTTTTTTCCAAATATTGAAATACCTTTTAATTCAGGTTTGTTTAAAATGCAATTAAAAGGAATAAGAGATCTGAAATCAGGCAACCCTCGGGTGCACTATGGTGAATATTAAATATTTTAGATGTTACAATTAATCATATAAGAAATATTAATATCTTTATAAAACATATTGATAACAGAGACAAAGCTAGGCCCAAAACCAAAAGTTTACAACGAATGTTTTAGGAATTTGTGTTTGTATCAAGTTATTACAAAAGTTGAGGAATAAAATAATGGCCTCTAGTCAATTGAATCGGCGTAATCAAGGCTGAAACTAACCTAATGTTACAGACTTTCCATGAAACCAGTTTGGGTTTTAGTTAAGGTGGTTTTGGCCCATTTTAAGTCTAACCATATGCTAAAGTTATCAATTTATATTTAATAATGCAATAGGTCTCAAATTATCTATGAAAAGGGGAACTTTATCAGGTTTTGGTGTTAAGGAAATAACCCCGTATTTTGTGGTAGTAATAATTTATCCCACCCATAGCTAGGCATTCTTGGAACAAGTTGAATACTGGTCCCTCTAAATGATCCCAAAAGTGAAAATAAAATTCCACAGAAACACCACTAATCACTAGTATAGAAAACTTATCTTCACATATGGATTTAAACTCATCAGAAATAATTGGAACATGGACATGTTTCACAAATGTTCACATTCAATCTAGTTAAAATTGGATTTATACATATTTTCATGAAAAGAATACACAGTTACAGATTATTTTAGGGTCTTGAATAGAGGTCGACCGATTATTGGATGACCAAAAAAAGCTGATACCGATGAATCAGACAATTTTTATTTATTTATTTGTAATAATGACAATTACAACAATACTGAATGAACACTTATTATAACTTCATATAATACATAAATAAACTCAATTTAGCCTCAAATAAATAATGAAACATGTTCAATTTGGTTTAAATAATGCAAAAACAAAGTGTTGGAGAATAAAGTAAAAATGCAATATGTGCCATGTAAGAAAGCTAACGTTTAAGTTCCTTGCTCAGAACATGAGAACATATGAAAGCTGGTGGTTCCTTTTTAACATGAGTCTTCAATATTCCCAGGTAAGAAGTTTTAGGTTGTAGTTATCATAGGAATTATAGGACTATTTCTCTCTATACCATTTGTATTTCATTAACCTTTGAATATTGGATTTTCTTATAGGCACTTTAGTATTGCCAGTGTAACAGTATAGCTTCCGTCCCTCTCCTCGCTCGAACCAGGAACACAACGACAACAGCCACCCTCGAAGCAGGGTTACCCATCGCTCCACAAAAGCCGCGGCCCTTGCAGAGCAAGGGGAACAACTACTCCAAGTCTCAGAGCGAGTGACGTTTGAAACGCTATTAGCGCGCACCCCGCTAACTAGCTAGCCATTTCTCATTGGTTACACCAGCCTAATCTCAGGAGTTGATAGGCTTGAAGTCATAAACAGCTGCTGGCAAACGCACAAAAGTGCTGTTTGAATGAATGAATGCTTACGAGCTTACGAGCCTGCTGGCGCCTACCATCGCTCAGTTAGACTGCTCTATCAAATCATAGACTTAGTTACAACATAATAACACAGATAAAATCTGTTCTGCCCCTGAACGAGGCAGTTAACCCACCGATCCTAGGCTGTCATTGACAATAAGAATGTGTTCTTTAGCTGACATGCCTAGTTAAATAAAGCTTTAATAAATCGGCCAAATCAGTGTCCAAAAATACAGATTTCCGATTGTTATGGAAACTTGAAATCGGCCCTAATTAATCGGCCCTAATTAATCGGCCCTAATTAATCGGACATTCCGATTAATCGGTCGACCTCTCATCATGAACATGATACAAAAAATGCTAATATCGGTCCTATGACTTGAATGGGGTTTGTTCTACAGATGTTAACATATGAAAACAGAGCCAGGAAAACTAAACCAAAGCATGGAATGCTGTCATATCTTGTCCTTAGACTGCTTACAGGGTAAGGAAACCAATATGTAATTTGGGTGAACTATCCTGTTAAACAATATAGGCTACGAGGGCATTTTTGTTCTCTTTTCACATGAACTGAGCTGCTAGACTTTTTAGTTTCTTACACGACATTAGTTTGCTTTGAAGCTCTGATAGGGGCATAGCTCTTTCTTTTTTGGTTTAGCCAATACTTAGAGATTAGAGTGAGGGCTAAAGATGCCGTTACTGTGATTTGTAAATCTATGTTACCATGCTCAGTTGAATTCACGTGTTCAAGCTCTCCCCCGCCCTCCTTTGTTCTGGGTAACCTCAGAGAATAATATCGACGTATACGCTGATTTGGTGAGTGAGTTTATAAGGAAGTGTATATGAGATATTGTACCCACTGTGACTATTTAAACCTACCCTAACCAGAAACCGTGGAAAGATGGCGACATTTGCGTAAAACTGAAAGCGCGAACCACTGCATTTAACCATGGAAAGGCAACTGGGAATATGTCCGAATAATGACAGTCTAGTTATTCCCTCCACAAGGCATGCAAAATGTGAGTTTAGAGACTAAGTCGAATGGCAATTCAATGGCTCAGACACGAAACGTATGTGGTCTACAGACAATCCCGGAATACAAAAGGAAAACCAGCCACGTCAGACACTGACATCTTGCTTTCAGACAAACTAAACATCTTCTTTGCCCGCTTTGAGGATAGTGTCACTGACGCCGCCCGATACCAAGGACTGTGGGCTCTCCTTCTCTGTGGCCAATATGAGTAAGACTTTTAAACGTGGTAACCCTCGCAAGGCTTTCTGCCTTGATGGCATCCCTAGCCACATCCTCAGAGCATGCACAGACCAGCTGTCTGGTGTGTTTACGCCCATATTCAATCTCTCCCTATCCCAGTCTGCTGTCCCCACATGCTTCAAGATGGCCACCATTTTTCCTGTACCCAACAATGCAAAGGGAACTGAACTAAATGACTATCGCCCTGTAGCACTCACTTCTGTCATCATGAAGTGCTTTGATAGACTAGTCAAGGATCATATCACCTCCACCTTACCGGTCACTTCACTTAGACCCACTTCAATTCGCTTACCGCCCCAATAGGTCCACAGACAATGCAATTGCCTGCACACTGCCCTATCCCATCTGGACAAGAGGAACACCTATGTAAGAATGCTGTTCATTGACTACAACTCTGTATTTAACACCATAATACCCTCCAAGCTCAACCCCACCCTGTGCAGTTTGATCCTGGACTTCCTGACAGGCCACCCACAGGTGGTGCCCCAGTGTTGAGGATCAGCAAAGTGGAGATGTTGTTTCCTACCTTCACCACAAGGGTGCGTGCTCAGCCCCCTCCTGTACTCCCCTGTCCACCCATGACTACATGGCCATGCATGCCTCCAGCTTAATCATCAAGTTTGCAGATGACACAACAGTAGTAGGCTTTATTACCAACAACGAGACAGCCTACAGGGAGGTGGTGAGGGCTCTCGGAGTATGGTGTCAGAAATATAACTTCAACAAAACAAAGGAGATGATCGTGGAGTTCAGGAAACTGCAGAGGGAGCACCCCCATATCCACCTCGACGGGACAGCAGTGGAGAAGGTGGAAATGTTATGTTCAGGAGGCTGAAGAAATTTGGCTTGTCAGTTAAAACCCTCACAAACTTTTACAGATGCACAATTGAGAGCATTTTGTCATGCTGTATCACCGACTGATACGGCAACTGCACCGTCTTAGCCTATGCTGCTCTGTCATTGCTCATCCATATATTTACATATTCTTATTCCATTCCTTTACTTAGATTTGTGTGTATTAGGTATATGTTGTGGAAGCTAGAAGCACAAGCATTTCGCTACACTCACAATAACATCTGCTAACCATGCGTATGTGACCAGTAAAATCTGATTTTATTTTTGTTTTCTCAGAAATGTTGCCTCCGAGGTCTTGCATAAATGTGTTACCTTTCTCACTTCCCGTCGAACAAGGGCTCTAATCAAATGTTTTGTCCTTGCTGTCTTGCAGGAATGTAAATTCTAGGCTATACTAGACTGGAGGCCTGCAGCATCCTCCTTTAAAACTGGAGCGTCCTCAGTGTTGGTAGATTCTCCTCCGAACGCACACACCCCTAGTGAATTTGACCAGATGGTGGATACTACAGCGTCTATGTAGACAGCAAACCAAAGGATAGTGTTTTTATTGCCCTTCTGTTACTTTAAACCTTTTCAGTTTTTCTTCACTTTTGAACGAGTAGTTCTGTTTAGCACTCGCAATGGGTACAGGTGTCATGGAGGCAGCGGACATAGCTGTGGTGGCTCTGTACTTCATCCTGGTGCTGGGCATCGGGTTCTTCGCCATGTGGAAGGCCAACCGCAGCACAGTGAGTGGATACTTCCTGGCGGGACGCTCCATGACATGGGTGGTGATCGGAGCGTCGCTGTTTGTCAGTAACATTGGCAGTGAACACTTCATAGGCCTGGCGGGGTCTGGAGCGGCCAGTGGCTTTGCTGTGGGAGCATGGGAGTTTAACGCTCTTCTCCTGCTGCAGCTGCTGGGCTGGGTGTTCATACCTGTGTATATCCACTCTGGGGTGTACACCATGCCGGAGTACCTCTCCAAACGCTACGGAGGCAATAGGCTAAAGGTGTACTTTGCTGCCCTTTCTGTGCTGCTCTATATCTTCACCAAGATCTCTGTGGACTTATACGCCGGGGCGCTTTTCATCCAGGAGTCGTTGGGCTGGAACCTCTATCTGTCCATCATCCTGCTCATCAGTATGACCGCAGTGCTTACAGTCACTGGTGGCCTGGTCGCAGTCATGTACACAGACACCCTCCAGGCCGTGCTGATGATCGGTGGAGCTCTCAGCCTGACCATCATCAGCCTGATCAAGGTCGGCGGTCTTGAAGGGGTTCGGACCAAGTACATGCTAGCTGTCCCAAATGTAACAGCTATCCTGGCCAGTGGGAACTTCACCTACTCTGCTTCCTGCCGCATTGAGCCCAAGCCAGATTCCCTGCGGCTCCTCCGGGGCCCGCTGGATGAGGATATCCCCTGGCCTGGCTTCCTTCTGGGCCAAACCCCAGCCTCTATCTGGTACTGGTGTGCTGACCAGGTCATCGTCCAGAGGGTGCTGGCTGCTAAGAACATTGCCCATGCCAAGGGCTCCACGCTGATGGCTGGCTTCCTGAAGGTCCTGCCCATGTTCATTATCGTCATCCCCGGGATGATCTCCCGGATCCTGTTTGCGGATGAGATTGCCTGCATCGGGCCAGAGCACTGCCTGGCTGTTTGCGGCTCTAAGGCGGGTTGCTCCAATATCGCGTATCCGCGGCTGGTCATGTCAGTGATGCCCGTGGGACTGCGAGGGCTGATGATGGCTGTGATGATTGCAGCTCTCATGAGTGATCTGGACTCTATCTTTAACAGTGCTAGCACCATCTTCACCCTGGACATCTACCAGAGCGCAAGGCGTAGTGCATCCCAGAAAGAGCTACTGTTGGTGGGCCGGCTGTTCGTGGTGTTCATGGTGGTCATCAGTATCGCCTGGATCCCTGTCATCATCGAGATGCAGGGTGGCCAGATGTATCTCTACATACAGGAAGTAGCTGGATACCTCACCCCGCCCATCGCCGCCCTCTTCATGCTGGGCGTGTTCTGGAAGCGTTGCAATGAAAGAGGTGCATTCTGGGGCGGTATGACCGGATTCGTGCTGGGTACCACCCGGCTGATTCTGGCGTTTATTTATCGCGAGCCTCCCTGTGACCAGCCAGACAACAGGCCTTTCTTCATCACACATGTCCACTACATGTATGTGGCTGCTGGGCTGTTCTGGGTATCTGGACTGGTGGCTGTGGTCGTCAGTCTCTGCACCCCTCCTCCGGATGAGGAGCAGATTCGCACCACCACATTATGGGGCCTGCGTAACATTGGAAAGCTTCCCCCCAAAGACCGTGAGGAGATGTACAAGCTGACAGATAAGAGCCCTGTGCAGTTGAATGGGAATGGAGACCTCTATAAGGATCTGCCCCCAGACATCTGTAGAGCTAGGTGTCTAGAGGGGGAGGACGTCACGTTGCTAACGCCGCCTAATGACCATGACCCCGTGACCCCCAGCTCAGAGACAACCCCAGGAACGACTCCAGCAACGCCCGCCAACCAGTTTGATAATAGTCACGCAGGGCTCATGCATGCAGAGGAAGGTTGTTGTGGGGAGGGTGGGAGGGGCATGCGTCTGTTGGAGTGGTTCTGTGGGTTTAAAGAAGCAGCATACAATGCCCATCCCAAAAGGACAGAAGAGGACGAGAGGGCCATCATAGAGATGCTGTATGAGCCACCCAGAACCAAACTGCTGCTCAACAGTGGGCTGTTTCTGGTCTGCTCGTTGGGAATATTCCTGTTTGTCTACTTCTCTCTATAGACTGGACCAAATTAGGGGTTGTTGGGGATTGTTTCAAAGGCACAGTTACAATTTTCTGAGATTTGATGTGAACCTGAAGAATTTACAGTGCAGTGCATCTTCTGAAATGATTCACTGAGCTTTTTGAAGTCATTCTTTCGAAATGATTGAAGCTTCTCCCCCTTGTTACATTAAAATAATCAAACTCCAAAGCACTTTGTGGTCTCCTAATAGTGCTCTTCAGATGTTCCATATACTTCTATGCTACTGTATGATTACTAGATGCTTATCAGCATATGTGAATAAGATTAAGTATGAATTCCTTGTTTTATTAGAGATTATTAATCTGCTTCTGTGTTATTCCAAAACCCTTTTGTGATTATTTTTATTTTTTTGTAGGGCAATTTTAAGAAACCTGCTCAAGGCCTTTTTATTATAATATATAATACAGTGCCTACGGAAAGTACTCAGACCCCTTGACTTTTTCCACATTTGTTAGGTAACAGCCTTATTCTAAAATGAATTTAATTTTTTTTTTATCCTCAATCTACACACAATTCCCCATAATGACAAAGGAAAAACAGGTTTTTGAAGAAAAAAATCTAAACAATTGAAGAAAAAAATGAAAGATCACATTTGCGTAAGTATTCAGACCCTTTACTCAGTACTTTGTTGAATCACCTTTGGCAGCGATTACAGCCTCGACTATTCTTGGGTATGATGCTACGAGTTTGGCACACTTGCATTCTTCTCTGCAGATCCTCTCAAGCTCTGTCAGGTTGGATGGGGAGTGTTGATTTACAGCTATTTTCAGGTCTCCAGAAATGTTCAAGTCCGGGCTCTGGCTGGGCCACTCAAGGACATTCCGAGACGTTTCCGAAGCCACTCCTGCGTTGTCTTGGCTGTGTGCTTAGGGTCGTTGTCCTGTTGGAAGGTGAATCTTTGACCCAGTCTGAGGTCTTCTGGAGCAGGTTTTCATCGATCTGTCTGTACTTTTCTCCGTTCATCTTTCCCTCGATCCTGACTAGTCTCCCTGTTCCTGCCGCTGAAAAACATCCCCACAGCATGATGCTGCCACCATGCTTCACCGTAGGGATGGTGCCAGGTTTCCTCCAGATGTGACACTTGGCATTCAGGCCAAAGAGTTCAATCTTGGTTTCATCAGACCAGAGAATCTTCTTTCTCATGGTCTGAGTCCTTTAGGTGCTTTTTGGCAAACTCCAAGCGGGCTGTCATGTGCCTTTTTTACTGAGGAGTCGTATCCGTCTGGCCACTCTACCATAAAGGCCTGATTGGTGGAGTGCTGCAGAGATGGTTGTCCTTCTGGAAGGTTCCCCCATCTCCACAGAGGAACTCTGGAGCTCTGTGAGAGTGGCCATTGGGTTCTTTTTCACCTCTCAGACCAAGGCCCTTCTCCCCTGATTCCTCAGTTTGGTCAGGCGGCCAGCTCTAGGAAGAGTGGTTCCAAACTTCTTCCATTTAAGAATGATGGAGTCCACTGTTCTTGGGGACCTTCAATGATGCAGAAATGTTTTGGTACCCTTAACCTAGATCTGTACCTTGACACAATCCTGTCTCTGAGCTCTATTAGCAATTCCTTCCTTCCACCTCATGGCATGGTTTTTGCTTTGACTTGCACTGTCAACTGTGGGACCTTTTTTATAGACGTACATGTGTGTGCCTTTCCAAATCATGTCCAGTTACTTGAATTAACCATTGCTGGATTCCCATCACGTTGTAGAAACATCTCAAGGATGATCAATGGAAACCGGCTGCACCTGCGCTCAATTTCGAGTCTCAAAGCAAAAGGTCTGAATGCTTAAGGTATTTCTGTTTTTTTTATATTTTACTTTTATGGGGTATTGTGTGTAAATTGAGGATTTTTACCATTTTAATTTAATACATTTTAGATTTAAGGCTGTAAAGTAACACAATTTGGAAAAAGTCACAGGTTCTGAATCCTTTGACGGCACTGTAATGCCATTTAGCAGACGCTTTTATCCAAAGCAACCCACGATCATGCAAACATTTTATGTATTGGTGGGCCCGGGAATTGAACCCAATATCCTGGCGTCGCAAGCGCTATGCTCTACCAACTGAGCTATGGAGGATCAACTTGAAGTTATGCAGGGACTATGCAGTGGCCACCGCATAGTGACACTAAAGCATCACACTCTACCACCGTTAGTTGGGGAATAAAACTCCTGAAGTGTTTTTAAATATATTTTTTATTCCTATTAGCTTTATACATTGTTTGTGGATATGGTGGTTGCAAATGCTTTGAGTTTTTACTAAAATATTTTTGTTTTCATGTTTGGACAGTTACTTTTCATTTACAATTCTTAAGAATACCTAGGTGAGTTGCTATAGAGTAGATGTCAAAATAATTGTATTGTTAAATATAAAAACGTAAATATGTTTGACAATTGACATGAGAATATATTTTTTTGTTTTTTTTGCACTGTATTGTAGCGTTTCAAAGAATTGAACATATCAATTAATGCTCATGGTTACACTTTCATGTTGTGTATGATTAGGCTAGCTACTGTTTGGATTTTCTCATGGTGTTTGAATAATGTTTTTTTTCTTTCAAGGTTATTGTTGTGAAATTGTTCAGTAAGCTACTTTGTTAACTTGGTGATTAAACCACACGAGCTCAGTTGTTTTTTTTAAATCTTTTGTTTACCCTTTTTATATATTCATGAATTTGTTGCTGTATTTTTAAATGTCTTATAATTTCATCTGAATTGAGCGCGTGCTGTATTTCATAAACTTATTCTTACCAAATGTGTCTTCGTGTGCAATGCTAAAGCAAATCAATAGCCGATCTATGAAGATTGACATGTGATTTTCAGACGTGGTGTTTTTATTTTGCAAATGTAGGCTTAGCTAACCATCCCTGTTCCGAGTCTGATTTAATGGAGGATTATTGTATATATCTCTGAGAATCAGGTAGACTATTGAGAAATTTGTTTCTTTTTCTTAGAGAAATATATATAATGCTATTTTTACAGATTTTATTTTTTTAGAAAGAAATCAACAAATAAAGTTCCTGTGGAAAATAATAAACTTGTGTTGAATGTATTGTATATGTATTGTCCTCACACATTAAAAGGGTATAAACAAACATGGTTGTCTTCTGGAAAGCTCAAAATTCACTGTCTAACATGAATGCCTGGGGCTTAGTGCCTCATATGTAACCCTGGGGCCTATTAATAATCTGTTCAAAAATTGGACGGGATTGGATGATGCAAGTTTTTTTTTACAGATGATGCAGACCGGATCAGTTTCTCATAAAAGTCTATCTCTTGCTTCCTCCCCACCTCCTGCATATATTTCTCTCTCATCCTTCACTGTCTCCACTCTGCAATGTTCCACAGTAGTGTGACTTGCCTGACATATCCAGTAAAACTGCTTTTAAGTCAAACAAATTGCTTCATACTTTTTAAACATACAGAAAAATGAATGGTCATTTTTACTCTTTACTCTAATTTTCACTTCTAGCTTTGTGTGTATTCTCACTGACACAGTCAATGGTAGAAATTTGGTATAAGAAGAGTCGGTATGACTGATGTTCCATGGATCCATGAATGACTGGGATAAAGGGCGAGAGGTAGCTTAGCGGTTAAGAGCGTTGGGCCAATAGCCGAATTCCCGAGCTAACGAGATGAAAAAAATATGCCGATGTGCCCTTGAGCAAGGCACTTAACCCTAATTGCTCCCGTAGGTCGCCCTGGATAAGAGCATCTGCTAAATGACTCAAATGTAAAATAACAGATGTAGTGTTGACTGCTGGACTGGCCATGAAAGAGATGAGCCAATAAACACTAAAACATGAGCACTCAGCCTCTCACTGTGAGCCACTCACAGGAAAACAGCCTGAGAGGCAAAACGTGCTCATTTCTCTCATTTGGGTTAACAAGGTACACTAATCTCAACCATAAGTGTGCCGTGATCATGGTTTCTGTCTGAGTTGTGTCCTAATAAACAACAGGTCAACAGAAAAGGAACAGTGCATATGATGTCCCACACTCATGATAAGACTGACTCAGAGAAGGGTCTAGTGCAGGCATCCGCAACTAGATTCAGCCCCGGGACTATTTTTTATTGAGCGGCTGGAACGAAGTTACAAATAATATGTAGACTGCAAATTGACCGCAAGAATCCCAAACAGATATCATTTTCACTAAAACATACTAATTTCAAACCTTGCTTACATTTGTATACAATCACGTGTCTCTATTATACGTGGGAATACTGGAACAGATTTCTTCAATTAAAATCCTCATGTTCTTACAGTCTTTTATGTCCATCTAATTAAAAAAACAAAAACATTTTGCTCAGGAAACTTGAGGGGTCAAATAAAACCTCAGGCGAGCCAAATTCGGGGAACTCTAGTCTAGTATTTCAGGCCTATTTCATTTCTAATGAAGACAAGCAGGAAATGTGGACTGAGACAATACACATGAACACTGCCTCGCTAATTAAAGTAATTCTCCAGTGGTTCTGAAAGTGGACAGGGAAAACATTTAAGAGTATCCCCATGTTGTTGTTAATAACCAAACCAAATCACAACCTCATTTATGGCCTGTTCACGTGGCAAAAATATGTTTTTCAAATGGATGTGTGATACTCTTACACGTCTCTCTATTTAGCTGTCCATGCATTAGCACTTCTGCTGTTCATGGTCTCAGTTAGCCTAATGAATGCCTGTAATTCGTTGATTAAAGCTCCCTGTTTCCTCTGAGTGTATATATGCTGCCTGCAGGGTGGTATTTGAACCTCTGCTGCTGTTGGGTCAACAGTGTCTCAGTCTCACATCCTCAAAGAGAGTTTAATCCACAGGGATCTAACAGTTCATCTTGGTCACGATCAGTCATCTGCCACTCCTCCCCAGCTGAAACCAATGATATCATCCTCCTCGGTGGAAAATCACTGGCAGTCAGACCACTCTTTGTTTATTGTTCTTTTGGGCCAAGAAAACGAGCAACAGGACAAAGAACAAACACTATTGTAATAAAGTAGCCTATCTTACAAATATATTTAATCTACAGTACACTGAGTATAAGAAACATTAACACCTGCTCTTTCCATGACAGACTGACCAGGTGAAAGCTATGATCCCTTATTGACATCCCCTGTTAAATCCACTTCAATCAGCATAGATGAAGGGGAGAAGACAGGTTAAAGAAAAATAGAACAATTTTTTTTCACCCCAATTGGTAGTTAGAGTCTTGTCTCATCGCTGCAACTCCCGTACAGACTCGGGAGAGGTGAAGGGTCGAGAGCCTTGCGTCCTCTGAAACACAACCCAACCAAGCCGCATTGCTTCTTGACACAATGTCCACTTAAATCAGAAGCCAGCTGCACCAATGTGTTGGAGGAAACACTGTGTACCTGGCGCGATGGGACAAGGACTTCCCTGCCGGCCAAACCCTCCACTAACCCAGATGACACGGGGCCAATTGTGCACCGCCCCATGGGTCTCCCGGTCTCGGCCGGCTGCGACAGAGCCTGAACTCGAACCCAGAATCTTTAGAGAGCACAGCTAGCACTGCGATGCAGTGCCTTAGACCACTGCGCCACTCAGAAGGCCCCAAATAATTATTTTTAAGCCTTGAGAATTGAGCAGTGGTGTAAAGTACTTAAGTAAAAAATAATTCAAAGTCGTTTTTTGGGGTATCTGTACTTTACTATTTATATTTTTGATTACTTTTACTTTTACTTCACTACATTCCTAAAGAAAATAATACACTTTTTACTCCATACATCTTACCTGACAACCAGCAGGACAGGAAAATTGACCAACTTATCATGCCTCTGATCTGGCGGACTCACTAAACACAAATGCATCTTTTGTAAATTATGTCTGAGCGTTGGAGTGTGCCCCTGGCGATCCATACATTTTAAAAACATGAAAATTGTGCCGTCTGCTTTACTTAAAATCAAGAATTTAAAATTATTTAAACTTCTACTTTTACTTTTGATACTTAAGTATATTTAGAACCAAATACTTTTAGACTTTTACTCAAGTAGCATTTTACTGGGTGACTTTTTACTTTAACTTGAGTAACTTTCTATTAAGGTATCTATAATTTTACTCAAGTATGACAATTGGGTACTTTTTTCACCACTGCAATTGAGACATGGATTGTGTATAGCTGTGGCCAACATTTTTAAGAATGACACAATTATGAATTTTCACAAAGTTTGCTGCTTCAGAGTCTAGATATTTTTGTCAGATTTTACTATGGAATACTGAAGTATAATTACAAGCATTTCATAAGTCTCAAATGCTTTTATTGACAATTAAATTAAGTTGATGCAAAGAGTCAATATTTGCAGTGTTGACACTGCTTTTTCAAGACCTCTACAATCCGCCCTGGCATGCTGTCTATTAACTTCTGGGCCACATCCTGACTGATGGCAGCCCATTCTTGCATAATCAATGCTTGGAGTTTGTCAGAATTTGTGGGGTTTTGTTTGTCTACCCTCCTCTTGAAAATTGACCACAAATTCTCAATGGGATTAAGGTCTGGGGAGTTTCCTGGCCATGGACCCAAAATATCGATGTTTTGTTCCCTAAGCCACTTAGTTATCACTTTTGCCTTATGGCAAGGTGCTCTATCATGCTTGAAAAGGCATTGTTCGTCACCAAACTGTTCCTGGATGTTTGGGAGAAGTTGCTCTCGGAGGATGTGTTGGTACCATTCTTTATTCATGGCTGTGTTCGTAGGCAAAATTGTGAGTGAGCCCACTCCCTTGGCTGAGAAGCAACACCACATATGAATGGTCTCAGGATGCTTTTCTGTTGGCATGACACAGGACTGATGGTAGTGCTCACCTTGTCTTCTACGAAGAAGTTTTTTTCCGGATGCCCCAAACAATCGGAAAGGGGATTCATCAGAGAAAATGACTTTACCCCAGTCCTCAGCAGTCCAATCCCTGTACCTTTTGCAGAATATCAGTCTGTCCCTGATGTTTTTCCTGGAGAGAAGTGGCTTCTTTGCCGCCCTGCTTGACACCAGGCCATCCTCCAAAAGTCTTTGCCTCACTGTGCGTGCAGATGTACTCACACCTGCCTGCTGCCATTCCTGAGCAAGCTCTGTACTGGTGGTGCCCATATCCCGCAGCTGAATCAACTTTAGGAGACGGTCCTGGCGCTTGCTGGACTTTCTTGGGCGCCCTGAAGCCTTATTCTCAACAATTGAACCGCTCTCCTTGAAGTTCTTGATGATCCGATAAATGGTTGATTTAGGTGCAATCTTACTTGCAGCAATATCCTTGCCTGTGAAGCCCTTTTTGTGCAAAGCAATGATGATGGTACGCGTTTCCTTGTAGGTAACCATGGTTGACAGAGGAAGAACAATGATTCCAAGCACCACCCTCCTTTTGAAACTTCCAGTCTGTTATTTAAACTCATTCAGCATGACAGAGTGATCTCCAGCCTTGTCCTCGTCAACACTCACACCTGTGTTAATGAGAGAATCACTGACATGATGTCAGCTGGTCCTTTTGTGGCAGGGCTGAAATGCAGTGGAAATGTTTCTGGTGTTTCAGTTCATTTGCATGGCAAAGAGGGACTTTGCAATTAATTGCAATTCTTCTGATCACTCTTCATAACATTCTGGAGTATATGTAAATTGCCATCATACAAACTGAGGCAGCAGACTTTGTGAAAATTAATATTTGTGTCATTCTCAAAACTTTTGGCCACGACTGTATGTATGCCATTCAGAGGGTGAGTGGGCAAGACAAACCATGTAAGTGCCTTAAAACTGGGTATGGTAGTAGATGCCAGGCCCACTGGTTTGTATCAAGAACTGCAACCCTGCTGAGTTTTTCACTCTCAAAAGTTTCCCGTGTGTATCAAGAATGGTCCACCACCTAAATGACATCCAGCCAATTTGACACAACTGTGGGAAGCATTGGAGTCAACATGAGCCAGCATCCCTGTTGGGCCAGACAGGGATAAGAAATTTAGCTTGAACTAGTCTAATATATGTGATATCTGAGGTTGTGCAGCTATTAGAACATGATGCACAACAGGTTCTTATTAGATATTCACTAAGGTGTAATATTCATTAAGGTGTCAATTCATCTGTAATTACAATACCTGCTGAAAGGGGAGGTGAAGGAAACGTTTTCAACCCCAGAGCCCGTCAGAGCCCACTCTCCACCAAGCTGAGAGGGAAATTCACTGGGAACATCACAACGGCATCCTCACATCATATGTGGGAGTGTGTGTGTTTGCATCAGAGCCCATCAGAGTCCACTCCCCACTGAGAAGGAAATTCACTGGAACCATCACACCAGCATTCTCACATCACTTTGTTTGTGTGTGTATGAAAGGTTATCATACATATTCAACACAAATGATAACAATCAACTGAATGTTTTATTGAATTGTATATGCAGTACTCTGTACAGTCAAGTGAGTGAGTCACTGACCAATGGTTTGTGAACGTAAACAGTTCATTCCAAGATATTCCCGCTCATGGGGGGTGACGGTCCGGAATCAAACATGGTGGGAATGTGGTCTGAGCATGAACTAATGCTGTGTAACATACCGCAAACACAGACCCGACACATTCCACTCATACCATACACTCCTGACCAAACTATCGGCGGCGTGTCTGGGATTCAGAAGATTACAGAATTAATCCACAGAAAAAACCTCAATGGCAAAATTAAATATTTACCTCTCTTTGGAATCACAGTTTCGGACGAGCAGGCTATTTGGGGACATGGGAATCAGTGGACAGTCATTGAGGCTTATCATAAGCTCAGCTCACTTAGCTAGTCATTTTCCTCTCAATGTATTGTTTGGTATAACATTCCACAGCCAATGACGTGTTAGCAATGTACATAGTTTCTCCTATATGTGCAACATACTTGGTGGTGGTGATGTGGAACAGATGAGGCAGTGATGTTGTGAAATAGTTAGTCACGGGACAGAGAAAGGAGAACACACACCCACTGACATACACTACCAGCCATACATTTGGACACACCTACCTACTCATTCAAGGGATTTTCTTTATTTTTAGTGTTTTCTCCATTGTAGAAAAATAGTGAAGACATCAACACTATCAAATAACACACATGGAATCATGTAGTAACCAAAAAGGGTTAAACAAATCCAAATATATTTTATATTTTTCAAAGTAGCCACCCTTTGACAGTTTGCTTATCCAACGCTATTGAAGGAGTTCCCACATATCCTTGATTACCTGCCCTATATATGTCATTCCCTGGTCTGTGCGTTGTTCGTGTTTTGTACTGTTTTTCTCTTAAATGATTGACTCCCTGAACTTGCTTCCCGACTCCCAGAGCACACATTACAACAACAAGTAGGTCACATGGGGAGAGGCGTTGTACCATGAGATGTTGCTTTGTTTTTTTAAACCAGGCTGTTCACTTGCGCTATGTAAGATGGAAGGGAGTTCCATGCACTCATGGCTCTGTATAATACTTGTACTTTTTCTTGAATTTGTTCTGGATCTGGGGACTGTGAAAAGACCCCTGGTGACATGTCTGGTGGGTAAGTGTGTGTGGGCCAGCGCTGTGTGTATTTGCCAATGCAAACAATTTGGAATTTCCAACACATTGTTTCTTAAAAACACACAAGAAGTGACATAGTCAGTCATTCCACAACTCTTAGCCAAGAGAGACTGGCATGCATAGTATTAATATTAGCCCTCTGATTACAATGAAGAGCAAGACGTGCCGCTCTGTTCTGGGCCAGCTGAGCGGGATCGACTAGGTCTTTCTTTGCTGCACTTGACCATATGACTTGACAATAATGAAGATAATGTAAAAACAGAGCCTGCAGGATTTGCATTCGGAAAGTCTTCAGACTCCTTATTCTAAAATGTATTAAATTAATGTTTTTCCTCATCAATCTTCACACAATACCCCATAATGACAAAGTGAAAACAGGTTTTTAGAAATGTTTGCAAATGTATTAAACCTAAAAAAAGAGAAATACCTTACGTACATAAGTATTTAGACCCTTTGCTATGAGACTTGACATTTAGCTCAGTGTCCTGCTCGTCTGAATGAATGGACCAAGGTACAGCGTACTTAGAGTTCCGCATGTTTAATAAATATGAAACTCACCAAAAACGATACAGAAGAAAACTAAACGTGACGTTCTAGGCTGCTCACAGGCAGCTACACAAAAACCAGATCCACAAAGCACAAAGGGGAAATGGCTGCCTAAATATGATCCCCAATCAGAGACTATGATAAACAGCTGCCTTTGATTGGGAACCATACCAGGCCAACATAGAAATATAATCACCTAGATGACCCACCCTAGTCACACCCCGACCTAATTAACATTGAGAATAAAAAGCTCTCTATGGTCAGGGCGTGACAGTACCCCCCCATGTTTCAGTGTTACTTGCCCCGAAGCGAGCATAGAAGTTATTTAGCCCGTCTGGTAGGCTCGTGTCCCTGGGCAGCTCTCGGCTGTTCTTCCCTTTGTAGTCTGTAAATAGTTTGCAAGCCCTGCCACATCCAACGAGGGTCAGAGCCGGTGTGGTACGATTCGATCTTTGTCCTGTATTGATGCTTTGCCTGTTTGATGGCTCATCTGAGGGCATAGAGGGATTTCTTATAAGCTTCCGTTTTAGAGTCCCGCTCATTGAAAGCGTCAACTCTAACCTTTAGCTCAGTGCGAATGTTGCCCGTAATCAATGGCTTCTGGTTGAGGTATGTATGTACAGTCACTGTGGGGACAAAGTCATTGATTCACTTATTGATGAAGCCAGTGACGGATGTTTTGTACTACTCAATGCTATCGGAAGAATCCAGGAACATATTCCAGTTTGTTCTAGCACAACAGTCCTGTAGTTTATCATCTGCTTCATCTGACCACTTTTTTATTGACCGAGTCACTGGTGTTTCCTATATATTTTTTTCTTGTAAGCAGGAATCAGGAGGATAGAATTATGGTCATATTTGTGCGGTTCTCTGTGTGTGGAGTAAAGGTGGTTTAGTTTTTTTCCTCTGGTTGCACATTTAACATGCTGATAGAAATTAGATGAAACTGATTTAAGTTTCCCTGCACTTAAGGCTCCGGCCACTAGGAGTGCCGCCTCCGAATGAGCGTTTTCCAGTTTGCTTATGGCGGTATACAGCTCATTGAGTGCGGTTTTAGTGCCCTCATCGGTCTTTGGTGGTATGTAGACAGCTATGAAAAATACAGATGAAAACTCTCTAGGTAGATAGTGTGGTCTACAGCTTATCATGAGATACTCTACCTCAGGTGAGCAAAACCGTGAGACTTCCTTAGATATTGTGCACCAGCTGTTGTTTACAAATATACATAGGCCGCCGCCCTGTGTCTTACCAAAGGCTGCTGTTCTATTCTGCCAATAGAGTGTATAACCTGCGAGCTGTATGCTATTAATGTTGTTGTTCAGCCACGACTCGGTGAAACATATGATATTACAGTTTTAATGTCCTTTTGGTAGGATATACGTGCTTTCAGTTCGTCCCATTTATTTTCCAGCGATTGAACGTTGGCTAACAGTACGGATGGCAAAGGCAGATTAGACACTCGTCGCCTGTCCTCACAAGACAGCCCAATTTCTTTCCGCA
Organism: Oncorhynchus nerka; assembly: GCF_034236695.1. Lineage (NCBI taxonomy): Eukaryota > Metazoa > Chordata > Actinopteri > Salmoniformes > Salmonidae > Oncorhynchus > Oncorhynchus nerka. The sequence continues at coordinate 65,139,881 of NC_088398.1, read as the reverse complement.
AAATCTCAGTTTCTTTCTCAGCGCATGATGGGGATGAGGGCCTGTTTGGGTGTTTGGAGTATATCCTTCCTGTCCAACTCATTAAAGAAAAATTATTCATCCAATTCAAGTAATCGCTGTTCTGATATCCAGAAGCTCTTTTCAGTCACAAGAGACGGTGGCAGCAACATCGTCTACAAAATAGCACGGTTGCTTAATAGCCAATAAAACAGCAGCCATCCTCTCCAGCACCATCTATTTATTATAATACACAGTGTTTTGGGTCATTGTCCTGTTGAAAAACAAATGATTGTCCCGCTAAGCGCAAACCAGATAGGATGTCGTATCGCTGCAGAATGCTGTGGTAGCCATGCTGGTTAAGTGTGCCTTGAATTCTAAATAAATCACAGACAATGTCACCAGCAAAGCACCCCCATACCATCACACCTCCTCCTCCATGCTTCACGGTGGGAATCACACATGTGGAGATCATCCATTTACCTACTCTGTGTCTGACAGAGACATCACACCTCCTCCTCCATGCTTCATGGTGGGAACCACATATGTGGAGATCATCCGTTTACCTACTCTGTGTCTGACAGAGACATCACACCTCCTCCTCCATGCTTCACGGTGGGAACCACATATGTGGAGATCATCCGTTTACCTACTCCGCGTCTCACAAAAACATGGCGGTTGGAACCAAAAATCGCAAATTTGGACTCATCAGACCAAAGGACAGATTTACACCAGTCTAATGTCCATTGCTTGTGTTTCTTGGCCCAAGCAAGTCTCTTCTTCTTATTGAAGTCCTTCAGTAGTGGTTTGTTTGCTGCAATTTGACCATGAAGACCTGATTCATGCCGTCTCCTCTGAACAGTTGATGTTGAGATGTGTCTGTTACTTGAACTCTGTGAAGCATTTATTTGGACGGCAATCTTAGGTGCAGTTAACTCTAGTGAACTTATCCTCTGCAGCAGAGGTAACTTTGGGTAATCCTTTCCTGTGGCGGTCCTAATCAGAGCCAGTTTCATCATAGCGCTTGATAGTTTTTGTGACTGCACTTGAAGAAACTTTGAAAGTTCTTGACATTTTCGGGATTGACTGACCTTCATGTCTTAAAGTAATGATGGACTTCGTTTCTTTTTGCTTATTTGAGCTGTTCTTGCCATAATATGGACTTGGTCTTTTACCAAAAAGGGCTTTCTTCTGTATACCACCCCTACCTTGTGACAACACAACTGATTGGCTCAAACGCATTAAGAAGGAAAGAAATTCCACAGATTAACTTTTAGCAAGGCACACCTGTTAATTGGACCATCTTAGGAGGTTCCGGACTGTGGACTGTCTCAGGAGGTTCTGGACTGTGGACCGTCTCAGGAGGTTCCGGACTGTGAAACGTCATAGGAGGTTCCGGACTGTGAAACGTCGTAGGAGGTTCCGGACTGTGAAATGTCGTAGGAGTTTCCGGACTGTGAAACTACGCCGGAAGCTCTGGACTGGGAACTGTCGCCGGAAGCTCTGGACTGGGAACTGTCGCCGGAAGCTCTGGACTGGGAACTGTCGCCGGAAGCTCTGGACTGGGAACTGTCGCTGGAAGCTCTGGACTGGGAACTGTCGCCGGAAGCTCTGGACTGTGGAGGCACCACTGGAGGCCTGATGCGTGGGCCAGGTACAGGTGGCACCGGGCTGATGACACGCACCTCAGGGCGAGTACGGGGAGGAAGCACAGGACGTACTGGACTGTGGAGGCGCACTGGAGGCCTGATGCGTGGGACTGGTGTAGGTGGCACCAGGCTGATGACATGCACCTCAGGGCGAGTGCGGGGAGGAGGCATAGGACGTACTGGACTGTGGAGGCGCACAGAGGTCTGGAGCGTAGAGCTGGCACAACCTGTCCTGGCTGGATGCTCACTTTAGCCCGGCAAGTGCGGGGCGCTGGCACAGGACGCACTGGGCTGTGAAGGCGCACTGGAGACACGGTCGGGTAGAACCGCATAACATGGTGCCTGAACGGTGACACACACTCCAGGGCGAGTGCACGAAGGAGACACAGGACGCACCGGACTTGGGAGGCACACTGAAGGCTAGCTGCGTGAAACTGGTTCACATGACACCGGATTGGTGTCACGCTCCTCAGCACGCCCGCTCTGCAGCGCTCTCAACGCCAGCACCTCTCTCCAGAATCTTTCGTCGAGGTCCTCACTCGACTCCCTGACTGGCTGTGGTTCACCCCTCAGCTCTGCCGCCCACTCCGTGTGCCTCCCCCCAAACATTTGTGGGGCTGCCTCTCGTGCTTGCGTCGTGTCCTAGCTTCCTGATCTCGTCACCGTTCCTCTCTCACTGCCTCCGCCTGCTTCCATGGCAGGGTCTTGTCCCCTGCCATTACCTCCTCCCAGGTCCAGGATGTCCTCCACTCCTGGGCACGCTGCTTGGTCACTTGGTGGTGGGATCTTCTGTTACGTCCGTCGTCGGAATGAGACCAAAGTGCATCTTTATTTTAGATGAACACCAAAAAAGTTATGCAGGGCTATACAGCAACTGTGCAAAAACAAGATCCCACAAACTAGGGTGGAAAACAGGCTGCCTAAGTATGATTCCCAATCAGAGACAACGATAGACAGCTGCCTCTGATTGGGAACCAACAAAGAAATAGAAAACTAGAATGCCCACCCAAATCACACCCTGACCTAACCAAATAGAGAAATAAAAAGGCTCTCTAAGGTCAGGGCGTGACATTGAGAAAGAGAGGTGTACCACTGCAGATGATTGTTTTGTTGAGCACACCGATATTAGACACCTGCACATTTGATATGACAACACAGAGAATAGAACGCAATGTGAATGCATTTATTGCACTGAACATTAGCATATCTGTAGATATACATGTGTGTTTCATTTGAACATTGAAGATAGTGGTGGTGATACATGGTGAGAGAGTGCTAACTCTTCCATAAGTATTGTTATCAATCAATAATGACAAATCTCCTGACATTGACAACTTAAATGGAAAGCTACTGAGGATGGTAGCTGACTCTATAGCCTCTCCTATCTGTCATATCTTTAATCTGAGCCTAGAGAAAAGTCCATTTACCCGGAGCCAATGCTGCAGATAGCAATAGTGGGTGATTTGAAAAGTCATAGTCAATCGATCAATGATATGATAATACTTTTAGCAAAAATCTGTATCTATAATTTACAATCTGTAGAAACTATGAGAAACGAACGGTTCAGAACTTTTGTGAAACATCACAGAACAGTTGAAAAATATATGGCAAATAGAAATCCAATATGGATGATGTTAATAGATAGATGGGAGGAGTTGAATGGAGCTGAAGGGTGGGACTGATGACAACAAGATAACAAATGTCAAATATACCGGGTCTGTAAAATGTATATGGATTCGGAACTTTTGTGAAACAGCACACTTAAAAATGTATGGCAAATAGAATTCAAACTGGATGGACAGAAAAAGATGGGAGAGGTTGAGGGTAGAGGAAGGACAGGACTAAAAACAAACAAAATATAACTATTGTAAAATAGATTGTGTCCGTAAAATGTATATAGTGTGTATAAGCTGGAAGTAGAAGCCTAAGTATTTATTTTTTATTTGTAACCTTTATTTAATTTGGAAAGTCAGTTAAGAACAAATTCTTATTTACAAATGACGGCATACCCCTGCCAAACCCAGACGACGCTGGGCCAATTGTGTGCCGCCCTATGGGACTCACAATCACGGCCGGATGTGATCCCGCCTGGATTCAAACCAGGTACTGCAGTGACACCTCTTGCACTGAGATGCAGTGTCTTAGACTACTGTGCCACTCGCGAGCCCCCATTGCTGTTCATTAGTTTACTTCAATTAGGGGAGGGGTGGTAGGGTTAGCAGAAAATAATTAAGGAAAATATATTTTTAAAAGATGTGTGTATATATATACAGTACCAGTCAAAAGTTTGGACACACCTACTCATTCAAGGGTTTTTCTTTATTTTTATTATTTTCTACAGTGTAGAATAATAGTGAAGACATCAAAACTATGAAATAACACATATGGATTCATGTAGTAACCAAAAAAGTGTTAAACAAATCAAAATATATTTTATATTTGAGATTCTTCAAAGTAGCCACACTTTGCCTTGATGACAGCTTTGCACACTCTTGGCATTCTCTCAAACAGCTTCACCTGGAATGCTTTTCCAACAGTCTTGAAGGAGTTCCCACATATGCTGAGCACTTGTTGGCTGCTTTTCCTTCACTCTGCGGTCCAACTCATCCCAAACATCTCATTTGGTTTGAGGTCGGGTGATTGTGATGCAGCAAATCAAATCAAAATCAAATCAAATGTTATTTGTCACATACACATGGTTAGCAGATGTTAGTGCGAGTGTAGCGAAATGCTTGTGCTTCTAGGGGATAAAGAATATGTACATAAAGATATATGAATGAGTGATGGTACAGAGCGGCATAGGCAAGATACAGTAGATGGTATTGAGTGCAGTATATACATATGAGATGAGTATGTAAACAAAGTGGCATAGTTAAAGTGGTTAGTGATACATGTATTACATAAGGATGCAGTAGATGATATAGAGTACAGTATATACGTATACATATGAGATGAATAATGTAGGGTATGTAAACATTATATTAGGTAGCATTGTTTAAAGTGGCTAGTGATATATTTTACATCATTTCCCATCAATTCCCATTATTAAAGTGGCTGGAGTTGAGTCAGTGTGTTGGCAGCAGCCACTCAATGTTAGTGGTGGCTGTTTAACAGTCTGATGGCCTTGAGATTTCCTGTTTCCTGAAGTCCACAATCATCTCCTTAGTTTTGTTGACGTTGAGCACTCCGTCACTCTGCTTTTTTAGGTTTAATACATTTGCAGAAATTTCTTAAAACCTGTTTCCGCTTTGTCATTATGGGGTGTTGTGTGTAAATTGATGAGGATAAACATGAATTTAATACATTTTAGAGTAAGGGGTCTGAAGACTTTCCGAATGCACTGTAGATACATGGATGTAAAGATGGGGAGAGGTCTGCTGGTAAAAAAGAAATGCTCTGCTTTTTTGACACCACACTTAACAAAGCAAATCCTGCAGGCTCTGTTTTTATATTATCTTCATTATTGTCAAGTCATATGGTCAAGTGCAGCAAAGAAAGACCTAGTCGATCCCGCTCAGCTGGCCCAGAACAGAGCGGCACGTCTTGCACTTCATCGTAATCAGAGGGCTAAAATTAATACTATGCATTCCACTCTCTCTTGGCTAAGAGTTGAGGAAAGACTGACTATCACTTTCTTATATAAGAAACAATGTGTTGGAAGTGCCAAATTGTTTGCATTGTCAAATTACACACAGCGCTGGCCCACACACACCAGACATGTCACCAGGGGTCTTTTCACAGTCCCCAGATCCAGAACAAATTCAAGGAAAAGTACAAATATTATACAGAGCCATGAGTGCATGGAACTCCCTTCCATCTTACATAGCGCGAGTGAACAGCAAGCCTGGTTTAAAAAAACAAAGCAACATCTCACGGCACAACGCCTCTCCCCATGTGACCTACTTGTTGTTGTAATGTGTGGGAGTTGGTTAGCAAGTTCAGGGAGTGAATCATTTAATAGAAAGACAATACAAACCAAGAAACACGAACAACGCACAGACCAGAAACAGAAACAATGATGTCGTGGGAAGAAACCAAAGGGAGTGACAGATATAAGGCAGGTAATCAAGGAGGTGATGGAGTCCTGGTGAGTGTCATTATGCGCTGATGCGCGTTACGATGGTTGCAGGTGTGCGCCATAATGAGCAGCCTGGTGACCTAGAGGCTTTAGAGGGATCATACGTGACAGTACCCCCTCCCCGATGCGCGGCACAACCACAGGACGCCGACCGAAATTACGATCCCGGGGATCATGAGCGGACTGGTCATCTCTGCTAAGGTGCAGGATCCTGTCAATCCGGCTGAGGCGTGGGAGCATGACGACCTAGAGCGCCGGAGAGAGATCATACGTGACAGTACCCCCTCCTCGACGCACGGCTCCAGCCGCAGGACGCCAACCACAGGGACGAATCCGGGTATCAGGAGCGAACCGGAGCCTCTCGTCCCACTCAGGTACAGAATCCCGTCGAGCCAGCTAAGGCAGGGTAACCTGTCGAACCCGCCTAGCCATGGAAACCCTGAACGAGCAGCCCGGTGACCTAGTGAACAGAGAGGGAGCACATGTGACAGTTGTGTTCATGAACTGACATGTACAGTGGGGAAAACAAGTATTTGATACACTGCCGATTTTGCAGGTTTTCCTACTTACAAAGCATGTAGAGGTCTGTAATTTTTTATCATAGGCACACTTCAACTGTGAGAGACGGAATCTAAATCAAAAATCCAGAAAATCACATTGCATGATTTTTAAGTAATTAATGTGCATTTTATTACATGACATAAGTATTTGATCACCTACCAACCAGTAAGAATTCCGGCTCTCACAGACCTGTTAGTTTTTCTTTAAGAAGCCCTCCTGTTCTCCACTCATTACCTGCATTAACTGCACCTGTTTGAACTCGTTACCTGTATAAAAGACACCTGTCCACACACTCAATCAAACAGACTCCAACCTCTCCACAATGGCCAAGACTGAGTAAGAGCTGTGTAAGGTGTTAGGGAAGATTCAGAATTTGTTGGTAACATATGTAAGATGTTTAATATTCATCAAATGTGTGTAAGTTACTTCTCATCAGAATGGTATTTTTGTATAATACTGTGGCGAGGTTGCAGTCATCTGTTCTATGTCAAGACTAAGTTGCATGGGCCGCTGAGAGGGGAGAGGTCAAAGTGTCATCATGTGTAAACATATCTTTTACTCCCTACCTTTTTCTAGTGGGGAAAGGAGGGTGGCAGTGTCTGGAATCATTCTCATGCTCCCTTTTATCTTAACCTATAGCCTCACTCTCCTCTCTGTGAGCTTGTCCAGGTTTGGTTGTATTTAGAGTTGGTTGTATCTAAATGACAATTTGATATATGCCTGTTGATATGGAGGATTGGTTTATGGTTCTGGGGTTTGGGAAAGGAGACAAAACGATGAATTATGTCTATGCTGTCTGACTATGTGTGATCTTTGCTATAAAGGATCCCATTTTGCCATTGTGTGGGGACTCTCAACTTTTCATTAGAGATACTGAACTGTTGAAAGTCAAAATGCTATAGAGCTGATATAATTAAAGATGGACTTTTATAACTAACTCTGACTTGTGTGTGTGGTTTGCTCCCATGATTTGGTAAATAGAGGAAATTTCCACGACAAAGGACATCAGGGATAAAATTGTAGACCTGCACAAGGCTGAGATGGGCTACAGGACAATAGGCAAGCAGCTTGGTGAGAAGGCAACAACTGTTGGTGCAATTATTAGCAAATGGAAGAAATTCAAGATGACGGTCAATCACCCTCGGTCTAGGGCTCCATGCAAGATCTCACCTCGTGGGGCATCAACGATCATGAGGAAGGTGAGGAATCAGCCCAGAACTACACGGCAGGACCTGGTCAATGACCTGAAGAGAGCTGGGACCACAGTCTCAAAGAAAACCATTAGTAACACACTACGTCGTCATGGATTAAAATCCTGCAGTGCACGCAAGGTCCCCTGCTCAAGCCAGTGCATGTCCAGGCCCATCTGACGTTTACCAATGACCATCTCGATGATCCAGAGGAGGAATGGGAGAAGGTCATGTGGTCTGATGAGACAAAAATAGAGCTTTTGGTCTAAACTCCACTCGCCGTGTTTGGAGGAAGAAGAAGGATGAGTACAAGCCCAAGATCACCATCCCAACCGTGAAGCATGGAGGTGGAAACATCATTCTTTGGGGATGCTTTTCTTTAAAGGGGACAGGACGACTGCACCGTATTGAGGATGGATGGGGCCATATATCGTGAGATGTTGGCCAACAACCTCCTTCCCTCAGTAAGAGCATTGAAGATGGGTCGTGGCTGGGTCTTCCATCATGACAACGACCCGAACACACAGCCAGGGCAACTAAGGAGTGGCTCTGTAAGAAGCATCTCAAGGTCCTGGAGTGGCCTAGCCAGTCTCCAGACCTGAACCCAATAGAACATCTTTGGAGGGAGCTGAAAGTCCGTATTGCCCAGCGACAGCCCTGAAACCTGAAGGATCTGGAGAAGGTCTTTATGGAGGAGTGGGCCAAAATCCCTGCTGCAGTGTGTGCAAACCTGGTCAAGAACTACAGGAAACGTATGATCTCTGTAATTGTAAACAAAGGTTTCTGTACCAAATATTAAGTTCTGCTTTTCTGATGTATCAAATACTTATGTCATGCAATAAAATGCAAATTAATTACTTAAAAATCATACAATGTGATTTTCTGGATTTTTGATTTTATGTGATTTTGTGATTTTAGATTCCGTCTCTCACAGTTGAAGTGTACCTATGATAAAAATTACAGACCTCTACATGCTTTGTAAGTAGGAAAACCTGCAAAATCGGCAGTGTATCAATATATATATACAGCCTTATTCTAAAACTTATTAAAATGTTTTTTTTCTCCCCCTAATCAATCTACACACAATACCCCATAATGACAAAGCATTAACAGGTTTTTAGAAATTATATATTATATATATGTATTGTGTGTAGATTGATGAGGGAAAAAAAACATTGAAATACGTTTTAGAATAAGGCTGTGACGTAGCGAAATGTGAAAAAGTCAAGGGGTCTGAATACTTTCCGAATGCACTGTATGGAGACTGCTTAGTGCCAACAATATGGGGTTAAATACATCTCAAATATAGGACAGACACTTCAGAACAAACTTCTTTTAGATTTTGTTTTGGGTTGGGCTATCTGTTGTTCCATGTAGAGCATATGTTATTTAATGTGTTTGTATGGGCTAGTAGCAGTAAGGCCAAATACATACATATGTTATACTTTAAGGGGTCTTAAAATTCTAAATAAAATAGCAAAATGATTCTTGGTATGACCTTAAAACAATTCCATATTGCTTAGTAGAACCCTCCCCTGGCTTAGATTGGGTTTAGACTCTTATTTCATATGTTTTTTGGTAGGACTGTGTGTGTGTGTGCTGCCCTCTACTGGGCACTCGTGGTTTGAAAGCCCAATTACAGTCCCTACCTCTTTAGCACAGACAATTAGACTCCTAGTCAGAGGTCAGATAACCACATCAGTAATGACAGAACCACTACTTTATTTTGATTACTATCCATGATCAACATATTAGTTATACAGTCAGTACAACACTTTTGTTACTAATACCATAAGATTATTTGACTTTAGAACCATTGCGTGTCTGTACGTGAGTGTTTGTGTGCCTGTGTGTTTGTACATGGTATATGTGTGTGTTGGGTATGGCGTGTGTGCGTAGAAATTAGGTTAGTTGGCTGTGGGGTTGTTTATGACGCCGCTCTGCTCTTGAAGTTGGGCCAGTCCAGTCCTCTTCAATGTATTTGTGGTAGGGGTCGTCCGAATGCTTGCGCTGCTTCAACTTCACCGTGCTCACCAGGATCGCCATGACGATGAAGGCAAACATTCCGATCATCACTGTCAGGTACCAAACGACGTTCCTGAAGTTCTCCTCTGCCGGAGTGTTGTCCAGAGCCTGTTCTGCCTTTGAGGAGTTCCGGCTCCAGTTGTCAAGGTAACGGTCTAGGGCATGGGTCAGAGAGTCCACCAGGTGGAGGGTCATGTTTGACCAATTAGGCAGCATGATCACCTGGTGGGTGGGGTAAGCATAGATCGAATGGGATCAATGGCAGAAGAGAAGACATTGACATTGTACTGTCTTTCTATGATCTGTGCGTTGAATCTTCACATAAGAACAAAAACAAGCACATACACAGACAACACATTATATACAGAATCAGACAAACAGTGAAGCTTCATACAGTCCAGTTATGACTTTAAAAAATAAATCTGACCTGTTCAGGGTTTCCAGGGAGGTCAGAGAGAGGTTCCATTCACAGGCTTCGATATAGAGGCAGGGTCCTGGAGAGGGGAAGTACCATGAGAAAGAGACACATATCCTACCACACAACCAACCACCTAACCAGTCAACCTCAGCCTAGGACAGAGCCAGTTACAAAAATAAACAATACTCATATTTTATGTACAGTGTTTGCCTGTGTGTGTGTGTGTGTTTCTGATGACCTTGAGAAACAGCTGAAATGAAAAGGGGAGCAGTGTTGAGGCTCACTCTCACCCTGCCACAAACACACTGTAGCCTACGGTTGAATTTTTAACAGCAGCACTGCTATCAATTGTAGATTGTGTTCTAATACTTAAGAAGTCCACATGGGGGCAGGCAGTACCACGATACAAAGTATCAAGTTTCATGCACTCAAAGAGGATCTCAAAAAAGAGATACAATCTTATCCCTGAGCAAAAGGACACAACAAATATGCTAGCATTCAAGACAATAGTGTAAATTTAGTGTAATAATCTTTGCAAAAGTGTATAGATATAATTTGACGTTAGTGGTGGAGCTCTTCTTTAGTATACCCCACTGTCTTGCCCTCTGCCAATTATTGTCTGTAGTACTGACATTGTTCGTGCTTGTGAAATTCCATAGCAGTACCCACATTTGCCACTAGATAACAGAGAACTTATCCTGGTGTAATGACACCACGTGTTCCTCAGGGGTTAATTGGGAATTCGGAGGTGAGGCAGCCCTATTTGGAGGGGTTAGGGTTTAGTGAAACCAAATATTTTAGGTTTGGTTGATCAAGGATGCCAGGCTACGGAAGCTTCCACAATGAGCCATCTGTAATTAATGTCTCGTTGCAGGACAAAGCAAGGGTTAGGGTTGAATATGAAGCTAGGGTTATGGCTTGGGTTGAACTGGGGTGTGGACATGAAGTTAGGGTAAGGATTAGGTTTAGGGTTAAGGTTATGGCCAGGGTTAGGGTTGGACGCGGTGTGGACATTAAGCTAGGGTTAGGGTTATGGCTAGGGTTTGGGTTGAATGGGGGTGTGGACATTAAGCTAGGTTTAGGGTTATGACGAGGGTTTGGGTTGAACGAGGGTGTGAACATTAAACTAGGTTTAGGGTTATGGAGGGCTAGGGTTTGGGTTGAACGGGGGTGTGGACATGAAGCTTGGTTTAGGGTTGTGGCTAGGGTTCGGGTTTGGGTTGAACGGGGGTGTGGACATTAAGCTAGTGTTAGGGTTAGGAATTGTATCCTACTTTCTATCCTACTCCTTTGTGAACCCTTAAGGTGCTGGAGCTCAGCTCTACCTGGTTCTCTCTTAGACCCTTAAAAACTTCTTAAGGATCGGTGGCCGGGGAAACTGGAGGGCGCGCAATTCAAATAAATAATCATAAATATTATGGATTTTAAACATTTATGTACATATAAGTGTCTTATATTGGTTGAAAGCTTAACTTCTTGTTAATCTAACTGCACTGTCTGATTTACAGTAGCTATTACAGCGAAAACATGCCATGTGATTGTTTAAGGACGGCGTCCCACATCAAAATATTTTTCCACCGGCACAGGTTTCATAAATTCACATATAACAATTAAATATTCACTTACTTTTTGAAAATCTTCCTCTGATTTGTCATCCAAAGGGTCCCAGCTATAACATGTAGTGTAGTTTTGTTAGATAAAATTATTCTTATATCCCAAAAAGTCAGTTTAGTTTGCGCCATCGATTTGAGTAATCCACTCATTCAACATACAGAGAAAGGAATCCGAAAATCTACCCCTTTGTTTCAACAAGTCAAAATACGTTTCTATTTACTCCTCAGATACCCTAAAATGTAATCAAACTATAATAGTTATTTTGGAAAGAAGTATGTTCAATAGGAAACTGATTTTAGCAGGTGCGTGATGTCTTCACGGCGCGCATAAACATGAATTTGTGTCCTTCTACTGAAACTGATATTTCTTATTTGTTTTTGAAGTTACAAGCCTGAAACCTTCAACATAGACTGATGCCACTCAACATAGACTGAAGCCATAGCAATTGCATCCAGGGAGCTATTTTCAATAGGACCTTTCTTTTGTATTTCTCTCAAAAAATAAAATCTGGTTGGTTTTTCTTTGGTTTTTCTCCTACCATATCGATTGTGTTATATTCTGCTACATTATTTTAACAATTCTACAAACTTCAAAGTGTTTTCTTTCCAATGGTATCAATTATATGCATATCCTGGCTTCAGGGCCTGAGCTACAGGCAGTTTACCTTGGGCACGTCATTCAGACAAGAAGTGGAGAAAAAAGGGGCCTAGCCCCTTTTTGGAGCACAGCTCTTCCTGGGTCTCTCTTTGATCCAAGTTGCAGCAGCCCTGCTCTGTGTAGCTCCAACTCAATTGAATCACTGGTTTTCCTCACAGATTTGTGTTAGGAAATAAGCTGTTCACCTGAGGACAGTTGTAAACTATTGAGGAAAGTTGCCACTCCACTTAGATGGATGACCTGCAACAGGACAGGTACATAAACCTGATTTACTGACTGTTTAATGGGGCTGAGAGCCAGCAAACACATACAGACACACATACACACACACACACTGTGAGTCCCTCTGGCATGAGTGAGTCCTTCTGGTATGAGAAAGGTTTACCATCAGGATAGTCTGTGTAATCAGGGGAGGGTTAGAAATCAGAGAGCACTACTGTATAGCAGCTCCACTATATTATTTCATTTGATTTATTAGGAACCCTATTAGCCGACTCCAATGGTGACAGCTAGTCTTACTGGGGTCCTACACATAGCAAAAAAGACATTACAGACAAAAAACTAAACATTTGACATACATTTAAAAACATGAACATGTAGTGTGTGTGTGTGTGTGTGTGTGTGTGTGTGTGTGTGTGTGTGTGTGTGTGTGTGCATCTATCAGTTACACATACTGTACATGTCAGTTCTTGAACACAACTGTCACAACAATTTTCCACCATAATTTGCAAATTAATTAATTAAAAATCCTACAATGTGATTTTCTGGATTTTTTTTCTCATTTTGTCTGTTGAAGTGTACCTATGATGAAAATGACAGGCCTCTCTCATCTTTTTAAGTGGGAGAACTTGCACAATTGGTTGCTGACTAAATAAGCTTTTGCCCCACTGTATATAAAAGTAAGTATTCAGACCCGTTACTCAGTCCTTTGTTGAAGCACCTTTGGCAGCGATTTCAGCCTCCTGTCTTCTTGGGTATGACGCTACAAGATTGGCACCTCTGTATTTGGGGAGTTTCTCCCATTATTCTCTGCAGATCCTCTCAAGCTCTGTCAGGTTGGATGGGGAGCGTCACTGCACAGCTATTTTCAGGTTTCACCAGAGATTTTCGATTGGGTTCAAGTCCGGTTCAAGCTTTGGCTGGGCCACTCAAGGGCATTCATAGACTTGTCCCAAAGCTACTCCTGCATTGTCTTGACTTTGTGCTTAGGGTCGTTGTCCTGTTGGAAGGTGAATCTTCACCCCAGTCTGAGGTCCGCTCTGGGGCAGGTTTTCATGAAGGATCACTCTGTACTTTGCTCCGTTCATCTTTCCGTCAATCTTGTCTCCCAGTCCCTGCCGCTGAAAACATCCCCACAGCTCGATGCTGCCACCACCATGCTTCAATGTAGGAATTGTGCCAGGTTTCCTCCAGACGTGACACTTGACAGTCAGGCCAAAGAGTTCAATGTTTGCTTCATCAGACCAGATAATCTTGTTTCTTATGGTCCGAGAGTCCTTTAGGTGCCTTTTGGCAAACTCCAAGTGGGCTGTTGTGCCTTTTACTGAGGAGTTGCTTCCGTCTGGCCACTCTACCATAAAGTCCTGATTGGCGCAGTGCTGCAGAGATGGTTGTCCTTCTGGAAGGTTCTCTCATCTCCACAGAGGATCTCTGGAGCTCTGTCAGAGTCACCTTCCTGACCAAGGCCCTTCTCCCCCATGATTGCTCAGTTTGGCCAGGTGACCAGCTCTAGAAAGAGTATTGATGGTTCCAAACTTATTCCATTTAATAATGATGGAGGCCACTGTGTTTTTGGGGACCTTCAATGCTGCAGAAATATTGTGGTACCCTTCCCGAGATCTGTGCCTCGGCACAATCCTGTCTCGGAGCTCTAAGGACAATTCCTTCAATCTCATGGTTTGGTTTTTGCTCTGACATGCACTGTCAACTGTAGGACCTTATATAGACGTGTGTGCCTTTCCAAATCATGTCCAATCAATTGGATTTACAACAGTTGGACTCCAATCAAGTTGTAGAAACATCTCATAGATGATCAATGGAAACAGGATGCACCTGAGTTCAATTTCGAGACTCATAGCAAAGGGTCTGAATACTTCTGTAAATAAGGTATTTCATTTTTTGTAGATTGATGAGGAAAACATGCAATTTAATCAATTTTAGAATAAGGCTGTAACGTAACAAAATGTGGAAAAAGTTAAGGGGTCTGAATACTTTCTGAATGCACCTTACTTCCATTAACTTTTTAGACTGATCACGGGGGACCTTCAGACGAGTCTTGTGAGGCCTGTGGGCTTCCTAGAGCAAAGCAACCGACATGTACAGAGTGGTCATGTTAGTGTATAGCCCAAACTGTTTGGAGGCTGCAGACAGAAGTTGGCAGATTGGCTGCATCGACTTCAGTCGCAGAGCAAAATGGAGAACAACACTGTGTTTGTGAGAGTCTCATCTTTCCATAGAGGGGTCATAATAGTTTGTAGGCCAAACCGTTTTGATGCTCCATACAATTTTTTGAGAGGACCGATTTTAGGGATGTGGTAGAGAGATGCTCCCAATGCAAAAAACCCCAAATATCTCTGGCTTAAACTGACAGATTTCCATGGGGATTTTTGTATTATGCTAATTGGAATTCCTCGGACATCGACCTTAGTGGGTTGTAAAGGCCTAAAAAAGAAAAACTGAAGGCGAGAGAGAGAGTGAGAGAGAGATGAAAAAAGGACTCTTAACAGCAGTAAAAATAGAGGTGCAGCTGCTACCCTATGACACTTTTCCTGCTCTGACTGCTCTCATGAGACTGCATGGATGTGTGTGTGTGCGAGAGAGAGAGGGAGAGAGAGCAACTCCTATTGTATGAAGACAAGTTGCAATTCTCCTCTTTATACAGACAGCATGGATGGTGAAGTCTGGAGTTGGCTCTGTGACAATCTCTGCATGTGAACCCAACAAACACACAACCTTTCTTTTTTGCCGGTAAACCTTAGCAATAGTAGGCTTAATCTCTAATCACAGTACATTGAAGTTGTCATAACACCAAGCATAGCTTGCTAGCAGGTTACTACTTCAACTGAGACTCTGAGCAATACAATGTACTGTATATGCAGGCTGATCCATTTCAGCCCCAGTGACATTGAGAGAGCAGAGATATCAGGTTACTTCCTCTGTCGGGCTACTGCAAAAAACTGGTCTGAACCCAACAGACCAGGCGCCAGAACGAATCAGTTGGAAAGGCATTCGATTTCCATAGGTGGGCCCATTTTTTACAGGACCTATTTGTGCACGCGCTTGCACACATATTTTAAATAGGTGTAATAGTAAAGACCATAAGCAGCTTATAAGTTTCAAGATTGGGGAAGCTTACAATTTCTCCTACCCTTTTTACCGATCTGCGTGCCAGTTTTCGGTGGAACAGTTTAATTTCAATAATAACGTTTTTGTTTAAAAAAATCTGAAGTAAAATGGTAAAAATCTAAAAGATAAAATGAAACTATGGCAAGAGCGCTAGCCTCTGCCATATGGACACACTGATACACAGTGATCCATTGGACATTTCTTATTTATTTTATTTTATTTCACCTTTATTTAACCAGGTAGGCCAGTTCTCCTTTACAACTGTGACATGGCCAAGATAAAGGAAAGCAGTGCGACAAAAACAACAACACAGAGTTACACATGGGATAAACAAACATACAGTCAATAACACAATAAAAACATCTATGTACAGAGTGTGCAAATATAGTAAGATTAGGGAGGTAAGGCAATGGGATTCTCTGCCTCTAACCCTATTACAGGGGCTGAGTCACTGGCTTACTGGTGCTCTTCCATGCCGTCCCTAGGAGGGGTGCGTCACTTGAGTCACTGACGTGATCTTCCTGTCCTGGTACTCCTACCCTTGGGTTGTGCCGTGGCGGAGAACTTTGTGGGCTATACTCAGCCTTGTCTCAGGATGGTAAGTTGGTGGTTGAAGATATCATTCTTGTGGTGTGGGTGCTGTGCTTTGGCAAAGTGGGTGGGGTTATATCCTGCCTATTTGGCCCAGTCCGGGGGTATCATCAGATGGGGCCACAGTGTCACGTTCTGACCTTTATTTCCTTTGTTTTATATTTATTTAGTATGGTCAGGGCGTGAGTTGGGTGGGCAGTCTATGTTTGTTTTTCTATGTTTTGGAGTATTTCTATGTTTCGGCCTAGTATGGTTCTCAATCAGAGGCAGGTGTCATTAGTTGTCTCTGATTGAGAATCATACTTAGGTAGCCTGGGTTGCACTGTTTGTTTGTGGGTGATTGTCTATGTTGATGGCTTGTTTCAGCGCAGCTCACATTAGCTTCACGGTTGTTATTTTGTTTACTGTTTTTGTATAGTGTTTCAGTGTTCAGTTCTTTCTTTAATTAAACATTCAACATGAACACATATCACGCTGCATTTTGGTCCTCCGATCCTTCTCGCCTCTCCTCTTCAGATGAAGAGGAGGACGACCGTGACAGAATCACCCACCAACCAAGGACCAAGCGGCGTGGTAAAAGACAGCGACGACAGCAGCAGCAGCAACAACAGCGGCCAGCATCACAGGACTCCTGGACATGGGAGGAGATACTGAACGGAGAGGGACCCTGGGCACAGGCTGGGGAATATCGCCGCCCCAAAGCAGAGCTGGAGGCAGCGAAAGCTGAGCGGCGGCGATATGAGGAGGCAGCACGGCAGCGCGACAGGTACGAGAGGCAGCCCCAAAATTTTCTTTGGGGGGGGGGGGCAGACGAGGTGTGGTACTAAGCCAGGTAGCAGACCTGAGCTCACTCCTCGTGCCTATTATAAGCAGCGCATTACTGGTCAGGCACCGTGTTATGCGGTTAAGCGCACGGTGTCGCCAGTACGTGCCCATAGCCCGGTGCGCTATAGGGCAGCCCCCCGAAAGTGCCATGCGAGTGTGGGCATCGAGCCAGGGCGTATGGTGCCTGCTCAGCGTGTCTGGTCGCCGGTGCGCAGTTTTGGTCCAGGGTATCCTGCGCCGGCTCTGCGTACTGTGTCTCCGGGGCGCTGGGAGGGTGCAGTGCGTCCTCTGCCTGCGCTCCGCTCGTGCCGGGCAAATGTGGGAGTGGAGCCTAAGGGAGAGGTGCGTGTAGTAAGCACCAGATCTCCCGTGCTTACCCACAGCCCGGTTCAACCTGTGCCTGCACCCTGGAGGGTCCGGGCTAGAGTAGTTGTCCAGCCTGGGGAAGTGGTGCCAAGGTTGCGCACCAGAGCTCCAGTGCTCCCCCACAGCCCGGTCCTTCAGGTGCCTCTCCCTAACACCAAGCCTCCTGAAGGTCTCCCCAGCCTGGTGGTTCCAGTGGCAGCCCCACGCACCAGGCTGTCTCTCTGTCTCCTCCCTGCAGGTGGTCCCGCCTGTCCGGCGCTGCTGCCGGAGTCTCCCGCCTGTCCGGCGCTGCTGCCGGAGTCTCCCGCCTGTCCGGCGCTGCTGCCGGAGTCTCCCGCCTGTCCGGCGCTGCTGCCTGAGTCTCCCGCCTGTCCGGCGCTGCTGCCGGAGTCGGAGTCTCCCGCCTGTCCGGCGCTGCTGCCGGAGTCTCCCGCCTGTCCGGCGCTGCTGCCGGAGCCCCTCAGCGCAGAGGCTCCAGAGCCCCTCAGCCCAGAGGCGCCAGAGCCCCTGCCCCTCTGTCCCGAGCTTCCGCCCCTCTGTCCCGAGCTTCCGCCCCTCTGTCCAGAGCTTCCGCCCCTCTGTCCAGAGCTTCCGCCCCTCTGTCCAGTGGGGTCATTGAGAAGGGTGGCCATGGTTAGAAAGCCACGGAGGCGGACAATAAGGCGGACTAAGACAATGGTGAAGTGGGGTCCGCGTCCCGCGCCAGAGCCGCCACCGCGGACAGACGCCCACCCAGACCCTACCCTATAGGTTAAGGTTTTGCGGCCGGAGTCCGCACCTTGGGGGGGGGGAATCATACTTAGGTATGATTGTTTGTGGGTGGTTGTCTATGTTGATGGCTTGTTTCAGCGCAGCTCACATTAGCTTCACGGTTGTTATTTTGTTTACTGTTTTTGTATAGTGTTTCAGTGTTCAGTTCTTTCTTTAATTAAACATTCAACATGAACACATATCACACTGCATTTTGGTCCTCCGATCCTTCTCGCCTCTCCTCTTCAGATGAAGAGGAGGACGACCGTGACACACAGTGTCTCCCAACCCCTCCTGTCTCAGCCGCCAGTATTTATGCTGCAGTAGTTTATGTGTCGGGGGGCTAGGGTCAGTCTGTTATATCTGGAGTATTTCTCCTGTCTTGTCCTGTGTGAATTTAAGTATGCTCTTTCTAATTCTCTCTCTTTCTCTCTTTATCCCTCATTCTTTCTCTCTCGGAGGACGTGAGCCCTAGGAACATGTCTCAGGACTACCTGGCCTGATGACTCCTTGCTATCCCCAGCCCACCTGGCCGTGCTGCTGCTCCAGTTTCAACTGTTCTGCCTGCGGCTATGGAACCCCGACCTGTCCCAGACCTGCTGTTTTCAACTCTCTAGAGACAGCAGGAGCGGTAAAGATACTCTGAATGATCGGCTATGAAAAGCCAACTGACATTTACTCTTGAGGTGCTGACCTGTTGCACCCTCGACAACCACTGTGATTATTATTATTTGACCCTGTGGGTCATCCATGAACATTTTAACATCTTGGCCATGTTCTGTTATAATCTCAACCGGCACAGCCAGAAGAGGACTGGCCACCCCTCATAGCCTGGTTCCTCTCTTGGTTTCTTCCTAGGTTCTGGCCTTTCTAGAGAGTTTTTCCTAGCCAACGTGCTTCTACACCTGCATTGCTTGCTGTTTGGGGTTTTAAGCTGGGTTTCTGTACAGCACTTTGTGACATCAGCTGATGTAAGAAGGAATTTGAGGTTGAACCGGGCTGTGGGTAACATTTGATGTGAATAAATAGGCCATAGAGGCGAAATAATTAATCAAATAAAATGTATTTATATAGCCCTTGTGTCCAAAGAAGGGCCAGATGTATATGTAACGGATGTGAAACGGCTAGCTTAGTTAGCGGTGCGCGCTAAATAGCGTTTCAATCGGTGACGTCACTTGCTCTGAGACCTTGAAGTAGTGGTTCCCCTTGCTCTGCAAGGGCCGCGGCTTTTGTGGAGTGATGGGTAACGATGCTTCGTGGGTGACTGTTGTTGAAGTGTGCAGAGGGTCCCTGGTTCGCGCCCGGGTATGGGCGAGGGGACGGTCTAAAGTTATACTGTTACATATACATAATGGTGTCTTCTGTGTAGAGGTGGATCAGAGAATCACCAGAAGCAAGAGCGACATCATTGATATATACAGAGAAAAGAGTCAGCCCAAGAATTGAACCCTCTAACACCCCCATAGAGACAACAGGCCCTCCGATTTGACACACTGAACTCCATCTGAGAAGAAGTTGGTGAACCAGGCAAGGCAGTCATATGAGGAACCAAGGCTGCCGATAAGAATGCAGTGATTGAGTCAAAAGCCTTGGCCAGGTCGATGAAGACGGCTGCACGGTCTTTTATCGATGGCTGTTATTTTTATTTATTTTTTATTTAACCTTTATTTTACTAGGCAAGTCAGTTAACTGCCTGTTCAAGGGCAGAACAACAGATTTTGTACCTTGTCAGCTCGGGGATTTGAACTTGCAACCTTTCGGTTGCTAGTTCAATGCTCTAACCACTAGGCTACCCTGCCGCACCATTATGATATCGTTTAGGACCTTGAGTGTGGCTGAAGTGCACCCATGACCAGCTCGGAAACCAGATTGCATAGTGGACGGTGGGATTTAAAATGGTTGGTGATCTGTTTGTTAACTTGGCTTTCGAAGACTTTAAAAACGCAGGGCAGGCTGGATATAGGTCTGTAACAATTTGTGTCTAGAGTGCCTCCCCCTTTGAAGAGGGGGATGACCGCAGCAGCTTTTCAATCTTTAGGGATCTCAGACGATACAAAAGAGAGGTTGAACAGCCTAGTAATAGGGATTACAACAATTTTGGTGGATAATATTTAGAAAGAGAGGGTCCAGATTGTCTAGCACAGCTGATTTGTAGGGGTCCAGATTTTGCAGCTCTTTCAGAACATCAGCTATCTGGATTTGGGTGAAGGAGAAGCTGGGGGGGGGGGGGCTTGAGCAAGTTACTGCGGGGGCTGCAGAGCTGTTGGCCGAGATACGGGTAGCCAAGTGGAAAGCATGGCCAGCCGTAGAAAAATGCTTACTGAAATTCTCAATTATCGTAGATTTATTGGTGGTGACAGTGTTTCCTAGCCTCAGTGCAGAGGGCAGCTGGGAGGAGGTACTCTTTTTCTCCATGGACTTTAGTGTCCCAAAACCTTTTGGAGTAGTGCTACCAGATGCACATTTCTGTTTGAAAAAGCTAGCCTTTGCTTTCCTAACTGACTGTGTATATTGGTTCCCGAATTCCCTGAAAAGTTGCATATCGTGGGGGCTATTCAATGCTAATGCAGTACGCCACAGGATGTTTTTGTGGCTATTCAAGGGCAGTCTGGAGTCTGGAGTCAACCAAGGGCTATATCTGTTCTTAGTTCTATGTTTGAATTGTGCAAGCTTATTTAAGATGGTGAGGAAATCACTTTTAAAGAACAACCAGGCATCCTCTACTGACGGGATGATGTCAATGTCCTTCCAGAATACCCGGGCCGGGTCGATTAGAAAGGCCTACTCGCTGAAGTGTTTTAGAGAGCGTTTGACAGTGATGAGGGGTGGTTGTTTAACCGCGGACCCATTACGGACACAGGCAATGAGGCAGTGATCGCTGGGATCCTGGTTGAAGACAGCAGAGGTGTATTTAGAGGGCAAGTTGGTCAGGATGATGTCTATGAATGTGCCCCTGTTTACGGATTTAGGGTTGTACCTGGTAGGTTCCTTGATAATTTCTGTGAGATTGAGGGCATCTATCTTAGATTTTAGGACAGCCGGGGTGTTAAGCATATCCCAGTTTAGGTCACTTAACAGAACGAACTCTGAAGATAGATGGGGGGCAATAAATTGCCATATGGTGTCCAGGGCACAGCTGGGGTCTGAAGGGGGTCTATAACAAGCGGCAACGGTAAGAGACTTCTTTCTGGAAAAGTGGATTTTTAAAAGTAGGAGCTCGAACCGTTTGGGCACAGACCTGGATAGTATGACAGAACTCTGCAGGCTATCGCTGCAGTAGATTGCAACTCCGCCCCCTTTGGCAGTTCTATCTTGATGAAAAATGTTGTAGTTGGGGATGGACATTTCTGAATTTTTGTTGGCCTTCCCAAGCCAGGATTCAGACACGGCTAGGACATCAGGGTTGGCGGAGTGTGCTAAAGCAGTGAACAAAACAAACTTAGGGAGGAGGCTTCTGATGTTAACATGCACGAAACCAAGGCTTTTACGCTTACAGAAGTCAACAAATGAGAGCACCTGGGGAATAGGTGTAGTACTGGGGGCTACAGGGCCTGGGTTAACCTCTACATGAGGAACAGAGGAGGAGTAGGATAAGGGTACGACTAAAGGCTATAAGAACTGGTCGTCTAGTGCGTTGGGAACAGAGATTAAAAGGAGCAGATTTCTGCGCTTGGTAGAATAGATTCAGGGCACAATGTACAGACAAGGGTATGGTAGGATGTGGGTACAGTGGAGGTAAACCTAGGCATTAAGTGACGATGAGAGAGGTTGCATCTCTGGATGCACCAGTTAAGCCAGATGAGGTCTCCACATGTATGGGGGGTGGGACAAAAGAGCTATCTAAGGCATGTTCAGCAGGACAGTGAAATAAAACAATAAGAACTAACCAAAACAGCAGTAGACAAGGCATATTGACATTAGAGAGGCATAAAGCAATCACAGGTGTTGATCGGGAGAGCTAAGGCAACGATGGGTAAATGGCGATGACTGGCCAGAGAGGGTCAGTTAGGTACACACAGGACCTGAATTTGAGGCGGGGGCCGACAGATTAACAAAATGAGGTACTATGTTAGTGAACAGTGAGAGCATAGAACTCAGAAATAGCCAATAGGCCTATAACTTCCATCATCAACTAAGTAAAATACATAGGCCTAAAGCCAACTAATAAAAACAAGAAAAGAATATCCTGATGAAAAATCTGGTTCTTTCAATCACATGAATCTCTCTTCTCCTCCTGTCTGCCTCCCTTCCTATCTGTCTCAGTGGCGATTTTAACATGTAAATCTTGGTGGGACAAACTCCCCAAAACTTTTTTAGGTGCATGCCAGCAAAGCCACTACAAAACACAACACTGAACAATACATTAATAGCACTATAATAGTGACAAACTGTTAGGGCCTACATAAAGCTGTCCCAACAGCAGAGCTTTCTTTTCAGCACCATGGAGTGAATCCTTACCACCGCTACACCTGGCTATCAGCGGAGCCTTTTCTGACAGCGAAACAGTTAATTCAGCCTCGTGTACCGCCTTTTTAAAAAACATAGCTGATATGGCTGACTTGCTTAAACAAATGTGGTTTCTACTGACAATTGAAATATACAAACTATGGCATATGGGAACGATGAGTGGATAAGAGGCTATCTGTAATTTAGATTAAGTGATTAATGAACGAGCTAAAAACGGACGTAGTCAACATAACTATTTGTTCAGCACTTTTAAGATGTACATCGACAGAATTCAGAACATGGGCTGTTCTTAATATATTCTTCCTGTTTCCCAAGTCAGAACCGTAGAATAAATAAAGGGGGCATATAAGCAGACAATGAAGGCTCTTCCAATATTCAATGATGACAAGTGTTTAATTTGAGCTGGATCTGGACGGAACAGGATCTTTGACTTTGTTTGTTCCGGCAGCTATTTGCCCAGATCCGGTACCTCTCGTACTGTAGACATTCTAAGAAAAGCGATCAGCATTAAATCACGTTGCCCCCTCGTTATTTCTCCTGCACCCCCAGAAAGACCATCATGCAAAAGCGTGGTGATCCTTCTTTGTAATCATCCTATCCTGCCACACTGATTCCAGACCTGCTCTCTTATTTGTACATAAAGGTTATGGCGAGAGCCAATGGGGTAAGTAACTGATCTTGACACCGGTCTTGGTAGTGGTGATCAGCTACTGAAAAGGTCCCTACGTAATCACGTCACATGGACTAGTCTAGTCGTCTCCCTACTGAATTTGAATCGTGGGAAAGACAAATAAAATATTGATAAGAATAGGCAATCAATTTTAACATTTTTAAAGTCCAAAAATCCAGAGAAAGATGGTGAATTGAACCCAGAATGAGCCAGAGAACTGTCAGTGCCAGAGGAAAGGAGTGAGGGGCAAACTGTTCCTGATGGCGATGCTAATCCCGGCAGTTCAGCATCACCACCGGCACTTCCACTAGCAAGTAGGCCTATTAGTGAGTCAGACTCAGCGGGAGACGGGGAGCTGTGGGGGAGGGGAGCAGTGCATACACCGACGAAGTGCTCGGAGGTGCAATTTTCAGTTCAAGAACAAGCAAATGTATGGCTTGTCAAGAATTCAAAGTTGGGCTGTACAACATGCAAAAAGGTAGGGAGCATCGGTCTATAAACGACCGGAGGGATTAAACTAACATCCTATGCATCGTAAAAGAAGCTACAACAAAGAGCCCTCAGGTTTTTGAACATGCCTGAACCAAGGCTCATTTGGTGGCCGCAAGTGTTGTTGCTAAAGAGGACACCCAGGTTAACACTGAAAATGATTTTTTTCTGACACTACAGCCAGAGTCTTCAGAACAGCCTTAGAAGGGGGCTAAACATCACAGCCACATGCCCGGTCATGGCTTTGAGCAAGAAGTTGCCTCTCAGGAGTTAAATGGACTTGACATGGGGAGAGTCATTGTGGGAGTTTTGAAAACTAAGGTAGGAATTCATTTTTCCTTACCTTCACAGCACAGAACAAGTTTGTAATGTGAATATGTTCTTCATATTATCACATCGGCAGGAGGCCTATATATTCTCATATGTGTGTTCTGCTGTGGCCTACAAAGATTTCTTTAATTTGAAGTCATATTCCGACATTGTGATATTTGTTCTACTGCTACATTAAAATGTCTTGAAAATTATATGAAATTCAGGTATTGTACGCCCAACTGCTGGGTATGTGTGCATATGGCAGGTGTTCTGCAATGTCGTCTTGTAACGGCCGTTGTCGGTGGAAGAAGGTGAGGACCAAGG
Source organism: Oncorhynchus nerka (assembly GCF_034236695.1). Taxonomy (NCBI): domain Eukaryota; kingdom Metazoa; phylum Chordata; class Actinopteri; order Salmoniformes; family Salmonidae; genus Oncorhynchus; species Oncorhynchus nerka. The sequence continues at coordinate 65,115,553 of NC_088398.1, read as the reverse complement.
TGCAGCGTGGTAAGTGTTCATGATTTTTAATAATAATCCAAACAGAACACTGAATAACAAAACAACAAAGAAACAACCCAAAACAGTTCTGTCTGATGCAGACACAAAAAGACTGAAAACAACCACCCACCAAAACACAATCGAAAACAGGCTACCTAAATATGGTTCTCAATCAGGGACAACGATTGACAGCTGCCTCTGATTGAGAACCATACCAGGCCAAACACAGAAATAGAAAAAATAACATAGACTGCCCACCCAACTCACGCCCTGACCATACTAAAACAAAGACAAAACAAAGGAACTAAGGTCAGAACGTGACACGTCTAAAATTGTTGCTGTACATCGATGTCTATAAAATTAGGCGAAAAGAAATGTGGACTTGTGTAAGCCCCACAGCTATACTGAAGTATGTGGGCATACTGCAGTGACGTCTAAAATGCTTTGAATTAATAAGCATCTTGGATAGTGCTGTCCGTTTGACCTCCATAGAGAGTAGGCTACTTGGAGAGTGCTGTCCGTTTCACCTCCATAGAGAGTAGGCTACTTGGAGAGTGCTGTCCGTTTCACCTCCATAGAGAGTAGGCTACTTGGAGAGTGCTGTCCGTTTCACCACCATAGAGAGTAGGCTACTTGGAGAGTGCTGTCCGTTTCACCACCATAGAGAGTAGGCTACTTGGCTGCTACGTTGTGTTTGACACTTTTTTTCTCAATGTGTTCCGTTACCTCAGAGCCCCTCGGATAATCTCCCCCGCACTCACTATGTGCTCCGGGACCTCCCGATTTACTAATTACACACTGATGATGACATTTCTCTAAAACAGGTTATGTGCACCACCAAGTCAGAACAGTAGGCTAAGTCATGAGGTGAAAAGTGACTAGATTATTTGGGTGAGGCACATGGGCTACTAACAGCTTACACTTAGTTTTACTTTCTTAGCTACAGTATACATATCTCCCTGGCATATTACATAATTTGTTTGAATTATTTTCTCTCCCATCCGGACATGGGAGAGGCGAAGGTCAAGACCCCGCCAAGCTGCACTACTTCTTGACACATTGTTCGCTTAACCCGGAAGCCAGCCGCACCAATGTATTGGAGGAAACACTGTACACCTGGCGACAGTGTCAGCATGCATTGCACCGGGCCCGCCACAGGAGTCACTAGAGCACGATGGGACAAGGACAACCCAGCAGGCCAAAGCCTCCTCTAACCCAGACGACGTTGGGCCAATTGTGCGCTGCCACATGGGTCTCCCGGTTGCGGCCGGCTGCTGGGATCGAATCAGGATCTGTAGTGACGCAGCTACCACATTACTTATGCAGCAGCCTACAATACATTTTTGGACTCACCTTGTTGTGCTGTGCTCACCTGAACAGGACGGTGGCACAGCAGCCCCTCTCGCGGGCATAATCTGTCATGAAACTTTGTCATCAAAGTCTGGCATTCTCTGGATTTATGGTGCTTTCAAGACAACTGGACAACAAGGTTGACAAGTCCGAAAAAAACAAGGTTGAATCGTGACTTCAGCGATCGTCAAGTTGGAGCTCTAGAAAGAGGCCCGAGTTCCCGACTTGGAAGCCTGAGTTGGTTGACCATTCAAAACTTATTTTCCCAGTCAGAGCTACATTTTTTTCAGAGTTCCCAGTTGTCCTGAACTCACTGGTCTGAGATTTCCCAGTTCCGAGTTTCCAGTTATTTTGAACACTGCAGAAGTCATGCTGGATTGACAGCATGGCCAATGTATGAAACCTTTTCTGGCCCATGGTGTTGCATGTGAATGTTGATCCTTGTTATCTTGGAAAAGAGACCCTTAAACTCAGACTTGGACCACACACCCTCTCCACTCAATATCAGGCTAGTGATTGCTTTGCAACGCTTGCAGTTAGCCACTGATTCCTTCCAAACCACACATTGTTGAATTTGCGATTTTCAACTTGTTGTGTATTGTTTATGTCCAATGGCCAATGAGCACCGATACGTTTTATCGATCATTTGTCTTCATATGTCAAGGATAGAAAAGAATTTGCCAGTCGATTGTCAACTTGATTCATCATGATGACTGCTACCCCACTATGCTCTGTAACCCCTCAGCCAGCACCTCCATCTACCCCACTATGCTCTGTAACCCCTCAGCCAACACCTCCCTCTACCCCAGTATGCTCTGTAACCCCTCAGCCAACACCTCCCTCTACCCCACTATGCTCTGTAACCCCTCAGCCAACACCTCCCTCTACCCCAGTATGCTCTGTAACCCCTCAGCCAACACCTCCCTCTACCCCACTATGCTCTGTAACCCCTCAGCCAACACCTCCCTCTACCCCACTATGCTCTGTAACCCCTCAGCCAACACCTCCCTCTACCCCAGTATGCTCTGTAACCCCTCAGCCAACACCTCCCTCTACCCCAGTATGCTCTGTAACCCCTCAGCCAACACCTCCCTCTACCCCAGTATGCTCTGTAACCCCTCAGCCAACACCTCCCTCTACCCCACTATGCTCTGTAACCCCTCAGCCAACACCTCCCTCTACCCCACTATGCTCTGTAACCCCTCAGCCAACACCTCCCTCTACCCCACTATGCTCTGTAACCCCTCAGCCAACACCTCCCTCTACCCCAGTATGCTCTGTAACCCCTCAGCCAACACCTCCCTCTACCCCAGTATGCTCTGTAACCCCTCAGCCCACACCTCCCTCTACCCCAGTATGCTCTGTAACCCCTCAGCCCACACCTCCCTCTACCCCAGTATGCTCTGTAACCCCTCAGCCAACACCTCCCTCTACCCCAGTATGCTCTGTAACCCCTCAGCCAACACCTCCCTCTACCCCAGTATGCTCTAACCCCTCAGCCAAACCCTACCCCAGCCAACACCTCCATCTACCCCAGTATGCTCTGTAACCCCTCAGCCAACACCTCCTCTACCCCACTATGCTCTGTAACCCCTCAGCCAACACCTCCCTCTACCCCATGCTCTGTAACCCCTCAGCCAACACCTCCCTCTACCCCAGTATGCTCTGTAACCCCTCAGCCAACACCTCCCTCTACCCCAGTATGCTCTGTAACCCCTCAGCCAACACCTCCCCTACCCCAGTATGCTCTGTAACCCCTCAGCCAACACCTCCCTCTACCCCAGTATGCTCTGTAACCCCTCAGCCAACACCTCCCTCTACCCCAGTATGCTCTGTAACCCCTCAGCCAACACCTCCTCTACCCCAGTATGCTCTGTAACCCCTCAGCCAACACCTCCCTCTACCCCAGTATGCTCTGTAACCCCTCAGCCCACACCTCCCTCTACCCCAGTATGCTCTGTAACCCCTCAGCCCACACCTCCCTCTACCCCAGTATGCTCTGTAACCCCTCAGCCAACACCTCCCTCTACCCCAGTATGCTCTGTAACCCCTCAGCCAACACCTCCCTCTACCCCAGTATGCTCTGTAACCCCTCAGCCAACACCTCCCTCTACCCCAGTATGCTCTGTAACCCCTCAGCCAACACCTCCCTCTACCCCAGTATGCTCTGTAACCCCTCAGCCAACACCTCCCTCTACCCCAGTATGCTCTGTAACCCCTCAGCCAACACCTCCCTCTACCCCAGTATGCTCTGTAACCCCTCAGCCAACACCTCCCTCTACCCCACTATGCTCTGTAACCCCTCAGCCAACACTCTACCCCAGTATGCTCTGTAACCCCTCAGCCAACACCTCCCTCTAACCCATTATGCTCTGTAACCCCTCAGCCAACACCTCCCTCTACCCCAGTATGCTCTCTAACCCCTCAGCCAACACCTCCCTCTACCCCAGTATGCTCTCTAACCCCTCAGCCAACACCTCCCTCTACCCCAGTATGCTCTCTAACCCCTCAGCCAACACCTCCCTCTACCCCAGTATGCTCTGTAACCCCTCAGCCAACACCTCCCTCTACCCCAGTATGCTCTGTAACCCCTCAGCCAACACCTCCCTCTACCCCAGTATGCTCTGTAACCCCTCAGCCAACACCTCCCTCTACCCCAGTATGCTCTGTAACCCCTCAGCCCACACCTCCCTCTACCCCAGTATGCTCTGTAACCCCTCAGCCAACACCTCCCTCTACCCCAGTATGCTCTGTAACCCCTCAGCCAACACCTCCCTCTACCCCAGTATGCTCTGTAACCCTCAGCCAACACCTCCCTCTACCCCAGTATGCTCTGTAACCCCTCAGCCAACACCTCCCTCTACCCCAGTATGCTCTGTAACCCCTCAGCCAACACCTCCTCTACCCCCGTATGCTCTGTAACCCCTCAGCCAACACCTTCCTCTACCCCAGTATGCTCTGTAACCCCTCAGCCAACACCTCCCTCTAACCCAGTATGCTCTGTAACCCTCAGCCAACACCTCCCTCTACCCCAGTATGCTCTCTAACCCCTCAGCCAACACCTCCCTCTACCCCAGTATGATCTCTAACCCCTCAGTCAACACCTCCTCTACCCCAGTATGCTCTGTAACCCCTCAGCCAACACCTCCTCTACCCCAGTATGCTCTGTAACCCCTCAGCCAACACCTCCCTCTACCCCAGTATGCTCTGTAACCCCTCAGCCCACACCTCCCTCTACCCCAGTATGCTCTGTAACCCCTCAGCCAACACCTCCCTCTACCCCAGTATGCTCTGTAACCCCTCAGCCAACACCTCCCTCTACCCCAGTATGCTCTGTAACCCCTCAGCCAACACCTCCCTCTACCCCAGTATGCTCTGACAACTGCACCAACACACACAGCAATAACGAACTAGTTTTAAAGTCACTGCCCAGTGTTTCCAGATTTCTATAAAATATGACCTAGAATTACTTACAATATGAGTGAAATAGTTTTCCTTCCAGAAAAATTGTAATTAGGTCTGTTTTCAAATCAAATCAAGTTGTATTGGTCACTTACACATATTTAGCAGATGTTATTGTGGGTGTAGCAAAATGCCTGTATCTTGGAATGGTATGGGTGTACCCCAACAACAGAATGGTATGGGTGTACCCCAACAACAGAATGGTATGGGTGTACCCCAACAACAGAATGGTATGTGTGTACCCCAACAACAGAATGGTATGGGTGTACCCCAACAACAGAATGGTATGGGTGTACCCCAACAACAGAATGGTATGGGTGTACCCCAACAACAGAATGGTATGGGTGTACCCCAACAACAGAATGGTGTGGGTGTACCCCAACAACAGAATGGTATGGGTGTACCCCAACAACAGAATGGTGTGGGCGCATACCGGTCATTCAAAATATTTATGCAAGCAGACTGCTGATTTCCAAAGTAAAGTAACCACTATAAAGCTATCTCTATGATATTCTAGTTGCCATTAGGCAACCTGTTAGTGCTGTCCATTAGTCTGTCACTACATTAACATCTATTAACACTGGATATTGTGGTGTGGGACACTGTTAGCATAATTCTAACCTGTTGGGAATACCCAGTTTACACCCCTGGGCACTGCTCAGGAGGCTCTTTTTATGCTCATGGTAACTAACCCAATCTACACTATGACAGCTAGAACTTTAGACATGTAGTCCTCAGATTACTATCACCCCAAATCTCCTCATTCCTCCCAACATGCCAAATAGAGACATCATGGTGAGAGAGTGTGAGCAGAGAGCTGAGGCCCAGTGTAAAAACCCACTATCTCCTGTCGTCCTTTCTCTCTCTTTCGCTCTCTCACCTATTTATTTTTAGCACCTAAACAACTGGTCTCCTAAAAATGGGCCTGTGTGGGGTGGGCAGGGGGAGAGGGGTGCTGCTATGTACGGTATCCAGCCCCCCAGCGTGCTCCAGGCCTGTCAGGGCGGTTCTTTCCCTTTGTCTCGGCAGGAGAGAGGGAGCAAAACGGGGAGAGAGAGGGTCTCTGGTTCCTGAACAAGCGTTAGGCGTCAGAGGGCGGCTTGGAAAGAAACTCAAGGAGATTTATATTTTAATTGAAGGGCAACCTGTTATTCTGCACCTGTCTTTCTATTGTTGTTTTAAAAATTATTTTAACATTTTGGAGAGTTTGTTTTCTGTCCTAAGCCTAAGCGCTCTTGTGGAGGTCGTAACTGGTGAAGGTTACTCTGTGATTCTCTGGGTGCCTGGTTGTTCCTAACTCAGACCATGCATTCTCTGTGGCTGCTTCTGATCCTGTGCCTGTCCCTGTCCCTGGCGCCCCTCGTCCAGACCGAGAAGGGCCTGGAGTTCCCTCGCTATGACGGGAACGACAGGGTCATCAACATCAATGACAAGAACTACAAGAAGGCTATGAAGAAGTACAGCATTCTCTGTCTGCTGTACCACAAACCCATCCCTGACGGCAAGGAGCTGCAGAAACAACACCAGATGACTGAGATGGTGCTGGAGGTAAGCTTGATGATGAGGAAGAGGAAGAAGAGGAGGAGGGGAGGAAAAGGTAGATGGTGGGGGAGGAGTATGTGGGAGAGGAGAAAGAGATGAGGAGAAAGAGATGAGGAGGAGAAAGAGATGAGGAGGAGAAAGAGATGAGGAGGAGAAAGGAGGAGGTGTCACGAACCGGCTCAAAGCCCGTAACAAAGGGAGACAACGTGGAGATAAGGAGTAGCAAAATATATATTTATTAACTAAAGCAACTAAGTATAATATACAATGGTGTGTGTAATCAGTAATCAGTAGTGTAAGTGAGTGTTTTGCATGCATGAATGTGATAATGCAGGGTGTTGAAAGGTGCCAAAGCAAACAAACAAAAGGCCACCAAGAACCACAACACAATCTACAAAAGTGTCTGCATGGAGAGAGTCTCTTCCATGAATGTGGAAGAGGTCTATTTATCCTGGGAGACACCTGGCCCAGGTGTTTCCCATGTAGCTGACGACCCTCTGCACTCCGCCCACCGGCATCCTAATAAGGAAACAATAACAAAGACAGAATACGGCAGACAGAGTGGGAGGGTCGTCACAGAGGAGAAAGAGAAAGAGATGAAGTGGAGGAGGAGAAAGAGATGAGGAGGAGGAGGAGGAGGAGGAGGAGAAAGAGATGAGGAGGAGGAGGAGAAAGAGATGAGGAGGAGAAAGAGATGGCGGGTAGGGGAGAAAGGGGAGAGTCCCTAGGGAGGGGGAACACCTGGGCTGGACTGAGGTGATTTAACAGTCTGGGGTCACCGGGTCAGCTAGACCTACAGTATTACTCCATAAATCATTTACAGTACCAAGACATTAGTGTTCCAATGGGCACGTAGCTCACAACTTACCGAGGGGTTTGCTGACTGGGGTTAAAGGAAAAATAAAGAGGTATAAAGGGTTCACACTCCAAAACATGTTGCATAAAGCGTACTTCATTACATGTCACTTTGAATGAAAAACATCACCTGCTGCTCGTTTGTTGTTGTTTACAAATGCTGTGTTCAATTACAGACTTACACACGGAAGAAGGCTGTAATTCCAAAACGTCTGTGTATGCTGTCCCTGATGCAGTAAAACAAATTTAACATTGAATAATGAATTAAGCAATATGCAACATATTTTGGTTTGCGAACCCATTACACCTCTTTATTTGCCTGTATTTGTGGGTTTTACACACCAGCCAAGCTTCTGGGAGAGCACGATGGTTATCTTTTGATTAGTTAAAGGAAAAATACACTAAAAAACAATATTTTGGTATTTTTTTATTCACAGTCCCACAATGTTTTGCATGTCAACAGTCAAGTTCTCAAGATTTTGGACTTTCAAGAAGCAAAGTGACACTTGCCACATCATCATAATGATGTTTTCTTTTTTTCATCATCCTGATGATGTGGCATGTGAAACTATTGCCGCGTTCACAGGCTAGTCGCAACTCTAACATTTCGGACTTTCTAATTAGTTGAACGCGGCATTTGCTTCTTGAAATTCCAACATCTTGAAAACTTGACCGCTGACATCCAAAACATTTTAGGACTGTATCAACAGTGGACTAATTAAATAAATACCAAAATACAGTTTTTGAGGGGAGATTTCCTTTAATGTGAGTATACAAAACATTATGAACACCTGCTCTTTCCATGACAAAGACTGATCAGGTGATCCCTTATTAATGTAAGTTGTTAAATTCACTTCAATCAATGTAAATGAAGGGGAGGAGACAAGTTTTAGAATCATTTTTAAGCCTTGAGACAATCAAGACATGGATTGTGTATGTGTGCCAGTCAGAGGGTGAATGGGCAAGACAAAAGATTTGAGTGCCTTTGAACGCGGTATGGTAGTAGGTGCCAGTTGCACTGGTTTGTGTAAAAAACTGCAACGCTGCTGGGTTTTCCACCCTCAACAGGTTTCTCGTCTGTCTGTCTGTCTGTCTGTCTGTCTGTCTGTCTGTCTGTCTGTCTGTCTGTCTGTCTGTCTGTCTGTCTGTCTGTCTGTCTGTCTGTCTGTCTGTCTGTCTGTCTGTCTGTCTGTCTGTCTGTCTGTCTGTCTGTCTGTCTGTCTGTCTGTCTGTCTGTCTGTCTGTCTGTCTGTCTGTCTGTCTGTCTGTCTGTCTGTCTGTCTGTCTGTCTGTCTGTCTGTCTGTCTGTCTGTCTGTCTGTCTGTCTGTCTGTCTGTCTGTCTGTCTGTCTGTCTGTCTGTCTGTCTGTCTGTCTGTCTGTCTGTCTGTCTGTCTGTCTGTCTGTCTGTCTGTCTGTCTGTCTGTCTGTCTGTCTGTCTGTCTGTCTGTCTGTCTGTCTGTCTGTCTGTCTGTCTGTCTGTCTGTCTGTCTGTCTGTCTGTCTGTCTGTCTGTCTGTCTGTCTGTCTGTCTGTCTGTCTGTCTGTCTGTCTGTCTGTCTGTCTGTCTGTCTGTCTGTCTGTCTGTCTGTCTGTCTGTCTGTCTGTCTGTCTGTCTGTCTGTCTGTCTGTCTGTCTGTCTGTCTGTCTGTCTGTCTGTCTGTCTGTCTGTCTGTCTGTCTGTCTGTCTGTCTGTCTGTCTGTCTGTCTGTCTGTCTGTCTGTCTGTCTGTCTGTCTGTCTGTCTGTCTGTCTGTCTGTCTGTCTGTCTGTCTGTCTGTCTGTCTGTCTGTCTGTCTGTCTGTCTGTCTGTCTGTCTGTCTGTCTGTCTGTCTGTCTGTCTGTCTGTCTGTCTGTCTGTCTGTCTTCCACTTCAGTCCCGTTGTAATGTATGTCATTCACCCCAGCTCTCTGCCACAGGCAGAAATAGGACTGGCACTCATGCAGTGTATGTTATTGAACTCATGCACTCATGCAGTGTATGTTATTACATCTGAAGGGCATTGCAGTGTCTGTCTCTCTCCCTGTTTTGCTTTGAAATTTAAGATACTATATCAATTCAAATGTTTTTGAATAGCTATAGGGTTAGCTAATTGATTATAGCATTTCATGATGCCCTATGACTGCATCTACAGTCTAATGTGCTATGAATATGTTTCTAATATAATCAGCACGTCATAAGAAGCTACTTCAAGTAAAGTGTCAGTGTAGTATCCTACTGTAACAGTGTGATATCTGAGCTGTGACAGTGGACTACAGTGGGCTGCTTTAGACTAAGTTCTTCTCCCTAGCTGTCCTGTGCTCCTCATGGCTTGTGTTAGAGTGTGATGTGCAGCAGGTAATCTGAGACCAGTTTCCCACTCCTGATAATAGCCCCAGATATTTAACTCACCACAGGTGGGTAAAGTTGACTATGTTTGCATAGTAAACTTACACACAGCATAGTCAATTTACAGACAGCACTGACACACACACTTACCCCACAGACATGCCATCAGGGGTCTTATCACAGACCCCAAATCCAGAACAAATTCAAGAAAACATACAGTATTATATTGAGCCATGATTGCATGGAACTCCCATCTCTGACTGTACATCAAACCTGTTCAAAAAACAAACTGCTAAACCAATATCTCACCGCACAACGCCTCTCCCTTATTTGACCTAGATATTTTGTGTGTATATGCTGATATGTAGGCTGTGTGTGACACTTTACATTTATGCAGTTCTGACCTTGAGATGTTCTTGTCCATTAATTAATGTTCTGTACTATTTAATGTTTCATGTTTTGTGTGGACCCCAGGAAGAGTAGCTGATGCTATAGCAAAAGCTAATGGGGATCCTAATAAAATACCCCAAAATACTGCACTAGGGTTAGGGTCCAGGGTAATCATAATTAACTGTACTTGCTCTTTTGCTTCACTAAAAGATATCTGTATAAGATTACCATATCTGGGTTCTAAATGTATTTAGGGTATTTCAATTACTTTCAAAGACATTTGGAAGTAAGTATTTAGGTATGTTGTTGCTGAAAACATAAATAGTTGAATATTGGCATTTATTTCAAATTACTCAAATACACAGTATTTATAACAACTATTAAAATACTCCCATGCATTTGAACCAGGTCTGTTGGAAATTTGAAAATAATGTTTTTGGAAATACTTTTAAAAAGTAGTCTTTGTATAGGAAATTATTTGAAAATACTTTAAAATACCTCCAATATAAGTAGTTGATTCTGGACACATTATTTCAACATACTGAAATACATGGAAAATATCTACATAACAAATAATCAAGTACACATGTATTAGAACCCAGGTCCGGAGATTACATCCATGTTGCATTATTTTATAAGGCGCTTACAGAGTGAGATTTGTTTGAAGAGTCCACAACCTATCTGATCTTTTTTCATCACTCTGTCAATGTATCATTGACATAATGTATCTCATGCTTGGACAAAGGCTACTTGTTTCATGTTGCATGTACTCTAAATTGTAGTTTTCTGTCTGTGTTCATTGGTTTTGGTTTGCTAGAAGTTGAGAGGTACACAGTACAGCATATCCCTTTTAAGGTGTGTACAGTTTTGCTGAGCTGCAAAAAATACAATGCCTTTTTCTTGTCTACAACTAATGCATATTCCCTGCCTCTATATCATTTTTTTCAAACATGATGTTCAAAGCCCTAAATGATCAGCTGTCACCATATTATCTGGATAAAAACAGACAAATCAGTGTTCCCCTCCTGATATTTCTGTCAGTCAGGTATTCTTAGGAGCCCCAGTTTTACCCCTGTCAGAGCTCAAGGCCTTGCCTGACATAGGCTCACCTAATTGAGACCACAATGGCAGCATCATTCTGGCTTGTATGTACAGTACATGTAGAGCTGTGCACTTCTAGTCATTCTAGAACTGTCTCCCTCTGTGTGTGTGTCGCCTTTGGGCTTTTCTGTTCTCTGGACCTCTCACCCCAATTAAGGCTAATCTCAGCCCTGTCTGTCCCAGTGCCGACTTACAGTCGCAGATTGTGCATGTGACTGTGTATGTGTGTGTTGTATACGACCAATACAACTTTATTTAATTTAAATTATAGGTCAGCATTGTCTCTCTCTCTCTCTCTAGGGTTCTTTTCTAGATATGATTGATTCAAGTTTAAAAAAGCTTCAATGTTTTGTCAATGCTTCAAACTGGATCACAGTTTGTGAGCACATACAGATGTAGAATCTTAATTTGAACCAGTTTGTTACAGCAGGAAAATAATCATGCAGCAACAGAAAATGTGAATTATTATGTGGATTATATTTAATGGAATGTTTTGGTAGGGGTTGATACAATTTTTGTTAGGGAAAATCAAGTCTGACGTTTTAAAGTGGAAATAACACACTTTAGAAGCCTTTTTAAAACTTAGAATACACTACAAGTTTGCATTGCCTGCTGTATAGGAAATTTATCGGCAACAAAAGAGTGATCAAATGAAGATCTTACATCTGTACCAGTAAGGGCAGATGTAAGATCTATTTGACACTGTTCCAATTTTAGTGTTATGATGATGTTGAAGTTACAGTCTTTTGTCTTCATCTCCAGCTTGCTGCCCAGGTTATGGAGGAAAAGGAGATTGGGTTTGGAATGGTTGACTCCCACGAAGACGTCAAGGTTGCCAAGAAGCTGGGTAAGAAAACACATTAACACATCAGCCTGCACTATAGTTTCCAGAAAGTATGATACTGCATGACTATGACGCACCAAAAGGCTTTTGTACAGCCTTCAGTGAATGGCTGTAAATAATGGTCTGTATTTGACCCCCTGAACCCTAAACTATGACCCAGGCCTGGTGGAAGAGGGAAGTGTGTACATGTTCAAGGGAGACCGTATGATTGAGTTTGATGGCCTGCTCTCTGCAGACACCCTGGTGGAGTTCCTACTAGACGTGAGTGACTTGTTGATACTAGGCACAGATCTAGGATCAGCTTGCTGTTGTGTCCCTTTCCCTGTACAACAATCTCTCTCTTCTCTCTCTAGCTGTTGGAGGAGCCCGTGGAGGTGATAGGAAATACTCTGGAGCTGAGGGCCTTCGACAGGATGGAGGAAGACATCCGTCTTATTGGCTACTTCAAAAACGACGAATCAGAATGTGAGTTTTTACCAATCTGTCTGTGTTTATGTGTGATGGCAGGGATTGGACTGCTATTGGATGATCCCCAGGGCTTGATAATGACCAGAGCATTTTTAAACTCCCCACCACCACGGATTTAATTTCAGTCATTTAGCAGATGCTCTTATCAAGGGCGACTTGCAGTAGTGAGTGCAGACATTTTAATACTTTTTTTCATACTGGTTCACCATGGGAATCAAACCCACAACCCTGGTGCTGCACGTGCCATGCTCTATCAACTGAGCTACACGAGCTTCATGACCAATTTTACCCTCCACAGACAGCTGTGAGGCCCAAATGTTTTCCCATTTATCCTAAGACGCAGCACTGCACTCATGATGAGCACAACGATGGCTGTCTCACCCCTGACCAACTGTGGAAGCCTAGAACTAGGGGTCAACAGAGTTCAGTTATTTCAGTGCCTGTATGTGTCAACGGCATCTCCTTAATTAAAGGCTAATGATAGCCCAGCTAGCACACACCAGCTAACAGATGCTTGGTAACGGCTATGCTAATTGACAGAACCAATCTGGGAATTAGACTTTAACGCTGAAGGTCTACATCTCTTCACAATGGATAAGAAATGGTGTAGCAGGTGGTTACACAGTAGTACAGCGACTTAAAAATAAGTGAAGTGTCCTCTCTTCCATCCCTCACTCCACCAAATGCTCTCCTTTCTCTTCTTCATAAACCTCTGGTCTCCTCCAGACTACCATGCATTCAAGGAGGCTGCAGAGCAGTTCCAGCCCTACATCAGATTCTTCGCTACCTTTGAGAAATCTGTGAGTATACTGACATCCATACCTTGAAATTCTGTTTCCTTGGTCTGTGAGTAGCAGTCCTGTCAGGGCAGGGAGTCCTGATTGGTCTGTGAGTAGGAGTCCTTTCAGGGCAGGGGGTCCTGATTGGTCTGTGAGTAGGAGTCCTTTCAGGGCAGGGGGTCCTGATTGGTCTGTGAGTAGGAGTCCTGTCAGGGCAGGGAATGGGGTCCTGATTGGTCTGTGAGTAGGGGTCCTGTCAGGGCAGGGGGTCCTGATTGGTCTGTGAGCAGGGGTCCTGTCAGGGCAGGGGATCCTGATTGGTCTGTGAGTAGGGGTCCTGTCAGGGCAGGGGTCCTGTCAGGGCAGGGGGTCCTGATTGGTCTGTGAGTAGGGGTCCTGTCAGGGCAGGGGGTCCTGATTGGTCTGTGAGTAGGGGTCCTGTTAGGGCAGGGGATCCTAATTGGTCTGTGAGCAGGGGTCCTGTCAGGGCAGGGGATCCTGATTCAAGGTGTTTGTGGTGTTTAAGGTGGCCAAGGAGCTGACCCTGAAGATGAACGAGGTGGATTTCTACGAGCCCTTCATGGAGGAGCCTGTCACTGTCCCTGACAGGCCTAACTCTGAGGAGGAGATCGTGGCCTTCGTCACTGAACACAGGAGGTAAGAAAGGGATCAGTATGGCTGTCAGAACACAGTTATTTCACTCTGATCAGTGCGATTAGTGACACCAAACAGACAGGGTTGTGTAAGATTGTTTGTCTTTGTTTTCAGACCAACACTGAGAAAACTGCGTGCTGAGGACATGTTTGAGACCTGGGTGAGAAGTTGTATTATTTTTCAGTTCAGTTCAAAGCCTCTGAATAGAGAATTACTCAATGTAACATTTTTATATTTTTATTTGATTTATGTCGCCTTTATTTAACCAGGTAGGCTAGTTGAGAACAAGTTCTCATTTACAACTGTGACCTGGCCAAGATAAAGCAAAGCAGTGTGACACAGACAACAACACAAAGTTACACATGGAATAAACAATAAACAAGCCAATGACACAGTAGAAAAAAAAGAAAGTCTATATACAGTGTGTACAAAAGGCATGAGGAGGTAGGCAATAAATAGGCCATAGGAGAGAATAGTTACAATTTAGCAGATTAACACTGGAGTGATAAATGAGCAGATGATGATGTGCAAGTAGAGATACTGGTGTGCAAAAGAGCAGAAAAGTAAATAAAAACAATATGGGGATGAGGTAGGTAGATTGGGTGGGCTATTTACAGATGGACTATGTACAGCTGCAGCGACCGGTTAGTTGCTCAGATAGCTGATGTTTAAAGTTGGTAAGGGAAATAAGTCTCCATCTTCAGCAATTTTTGCAATTCGTTCCAGTCACAGGCAGCAGAGAACTGGAAGGAAAGGCGGCCAAATTAGGTGTTGGCTTTGGGGATGATCAGTGAGATATACCTGCTGGAACGTGTGCTACGGGTGGGTGTTGTTATCGTGACCAGTGAACTGAGATAAGGCGGAGCTTTACCTAGCATAGACTTATAGATGACCTGGAGCCAGTGGGTCTGGCGACATGTATGTAGCGAGGGCCAGCTTACTAGAGCATACAGGTCGCAGTGGTATAAGGTGATTTGGTAACAAAACGGATGGCACTGTGTTAGACTGCATCCAGTTTGCTGAGTAGAGTATTGGAAGATATTTTGTAGATGACATCGCCAAAGTCGATTGGTAGGATAGTCAGTTTTACTAGGTTAAGTTTGGCGGCGTGAGTGAAGGAGGCTTTTTTGCAAAATAGAAAGCCGATTCTAGATTTGATTTTGGATTGGAGATGTTTAATATGAGTCTGGAAGGAGAGTTTACAGTCTAGCCAGACAACATACATAGAAGTATTTGATATGCAATCTTGCTTTACTTGCCTTAATCCTGGGACAGCTTCTCATGATGTTGTTTCTGTTATTCTCAGGAGGACGATTTGGAGGGGATCCATGTGGTGGCCTTCGCAGAGGAGGAGGACCCTGGTAAAAGCCATTATATCAATATCATTACCCAATTTTAGTATTGAGCAAGGAAAACATTAGTATAAATAAACTTAGCTCTGCAGTACAGGTTCCCGAGGAGATGAACGTGACATAGCTTTGAAAAGAGCAACCTCATACACATTGCTTCAGAACGTATTCACACCCCTTGACTTTTTTCATATTTCGTTGTGTTTAAAAGTGGGATTGGCGGGATTAAAATTGATTTGTAATTTTTTGTCAACAATCAATACAAAATACTCTGTAATGTCAAGGATAAAGAAAAATTATGACAAATATATGTTTTATTAATGAAATATATTTTCATTGGATAAGTATTCAACCCCCCTGAGTCAATACATCTTAGAATCACCTTTGGCAGCGATTACAGCTGAGTGTTTCTGGGTAAATCGCTAAGAGCTTTGCAAACCTGGCCTATTAAACATGTAAAAAACTCTTCTTGTTCTGTCAAGTTGGTTGTTGATCATTGCTAGACAGCCATTTTCAAGTCTTACCATATATTTAAGTCAGATTTAAGTCAAAACTGTAACTAGCCACTCTTCGTAAGTAACTCCGGTCTATATTTTATGACTTGTGTTGTAGGTTATTGTCCTGCTGAAAGGTGGATTTATCTCCCAGTGTCTGTTGGAAAGCAGACTGAACCAGGTTTACCTCTAGGATTTTGCCAGTGCCTAGCTCTTAGCTCTTTTTTTAATAAAAAAAACTCCCTAGTCCTTGCTGATGACAAGCATACCCATAACATGATGCAGCCACCACCATGCTTGAAAATATAAAGAGTGGTACTCAGTGATGTGTTGTGTTGGCCCCAAACATAATGCTTTGTATTCAGGACTTAAAGTACATTTCTTTGCAACCTTTTTTGCAGTATTACTTTAGCGCTTTATTGGAAACAGGATGCATGTTTTGGAATATTTATATTCTGTACAGGCTTCCTTCTCTTCACTGTCATTTAGTGTGAGTACAATGTTGTCAATCCATCCTCACTTTTCTCCTATCACAGCCATTTAACTCTGTAACTGGTTTTAAATCACCATTGGCCTCATTGTGAAATCCCTGAGCGGTTTCCTTCCTCTCAAATGAGTTAGAAAGGATGCCCATATCTTTGTAGTGACTGGGTGTATTGATACACTATCCAAAGTGTAATTCATAACTTCACCATCCTCAAAGGGATATTCATTTTCTGCTTTTTTTTTACCCATCTACCAATAGGTGCCCTTCTTTGTGAGTCATTGAAAAAGCTCCCTGGTCTTAGTAGTTGAATCTGTGCTTGAAATTCACTGCTCGACTGATGGACCTTACAGATATTTGTATGTGGTGTACAGAGATTGGGTAGTCAATCAAAAATAATGTTAAATACCATTATTGCACACAGAGTTAGTCCATGCAACTTATTGTCTGAAGTTATTTCGGCTTGCCATGACAAAGGGGTTGAATAGTTATTGACTTAAGACATTTCAGGTTTAGATGTTTTATTATAAAACATAATTCCACTTTGACATTATGGGGCATTGTGTGCAGATCACTGACTTAAATTCTAAATGTAATTTTAAATTCAGCCTGTAACACAAAAGGTGTAAAAAGTCGAGGGGTGTGAATACTTTCTGTAGGCACAATATCAGTCTTATCTGAACCTGAGAATCACTGAATCATAGCTTCCAGGAAATTCAACAAACTTCTCAGGGATTGATAAAACACAGACGAACCTTCTTGATGCGTTGTTCAGATGGTTATGAGTTCCTGGAGCTGTTGAAGGAAGTGGCCAGAGACAATACCCACCACCCTGGTCTCAGCATCATCTGGATCGACCCTGATGACTTCCCCCTGGTGAGCCACACATACAGAGACAGACAGGGCTAAAGGAACTCTTCTACAAGTCCCTACAGTTCTCAGGTCTCACAG
Organism: Oncorhynchus nerka; assembly: GCF_034236695.1. Lineage (NCBI taxonomy): Eukaryota > Metazoa > Chordata > Actinopteri > Salmoniformes > Salmonidae > Oncorhynchus > Oncorhynchus nerka. Next base: position 65,098,505 of record NC_088398.1, on the reverse strand, counting down.
TGTGTTCTCCCTCTCTCCTCAGCTGATCCCCTACTGGGAGAAGACCTTCCACGTGGACCTGTTCAAGCCTCAGATCGGAGTGGTCAACGTTACTGATGTGAGTCCCCTAACAGCTCCAGTACAGCATAAGAAATTGCTGGCAACCTGTCCGGAATTGTGAAACTCAGATCGAACACGTTGGCCCCTGACCTTTGACCTCTCTTTCTCGCTCCCTCCCTCTGGACAGGCTGACAGCATCTGGCTGGAGATAGACGAACAGGACCTGCCCACAGCCCAGGAGCTGGAGGATTGGATAGAGGACGTCCTGTCTGGCAAGGTCAACACCGAGGATGATGATGATGATGATGACAACGATGATGATGACGAAGATGACGAAGACGATAACGATGACGAAGACGAAGATGATGACGACGAAGATGATGACGACGAAGATGATGACGACGAAGATGATGACGACGAAGATGATGACGACGAAGATGATGACGATGATGACGACGACGAAGATGATGACGATGATGAATAATTAAAAAACTACAAATTTGTAATCCAAAATTCATAACATTGTTGTATAGTCTCTTCACTGTACTATCATCAAAGTGAACGAGTTCAGGGAGAGAGGAATAGATCTATATGCTTTTATAAAATATTTTGTACAATGTGTACATCACTAGCCAAAATCAACCTTTCTGCATTAGAAGAAAACCCATCAACAGATTTTGTTTTTCAAGAATCTGATAAAAATACTGTTGATAAACTGAAATCTATCTGAAAGAGAGAAGTAACAATATGTTGACCAACAGAGATACTTCAGAAAACCCCAAACAGTACTTTCCATCCTTCCCTTAATTCTACTAATTTCTAACAATGACTGGCAACCACGACAAATACATCAATCTAACTTTAGTTTGATCAATGAAGTGCTGCTGTACACCATCCTAAACCTCACTGAAGTCACTGAAAGGTTGGCATCTTTGTGTGCTTTTCTGTGCCCTCTATAATATACTCTGTGTGTAGATAATTGCATTTTAGGTTCTACTTCCTGGAGTCAGTGCAAATACACACCTGTCTCTCCCTTTCCCAGGGGCTAGATCTTTGTTATTACTATTGACACTTTCCAATTCCCACAACACTTTCTCTCCTTTCATCTCCATCTCTGTATTCATGTGTGTTAGAGCAACAGCTGCAAAGTGAGATAATATCAGCATTACACACCCAGATGGGAGAGGAAAGCCTATTTAAATGCAAATTCCTCAAGTCTCAATTTCTCTAATTTATTCTCTTTCCATGTTTCGTTCTCTTCATCTTTTGTCTCTTTCCCTCCTTGACTCATTGCTCGTTCTCGCCCTCCTTCTTTGGGCTATTAGAAGAGGAGATGTGTAGTGGCAGGAGAGAGTTCTCAGTGTTCTGTAGGACCAGGGCACAGTAGGGGGAAGGGGGCTTCAGATATTAACTCAATGTCTATACTCAACCTTCATATTACAACCACTAACTCACTCGCTCGCTCTCTCTCCGCCTTCTCACATACTGTATAGTACACAAGACATAGACACTGCAGCACACACACTTGTGTTCCAAAAATAAGTCATACAGTATGAGAATATGTTGAAATTGTTCATACAAATATTTATTTTACAAATGTGAATCTTGAGACAGTTATTCTAATCCCATATCTGTGATCTTAAAGCAAAAACCTAAGACTGAATTTTGTCAGTATGAAATCTAGGATGGCTGGCGCGTGCACACACACACACACACACACACACACACTATTGGACAAAAATGATTGCATACAATAACACAAACAAGTTGAGCATACATCATATGTGTTTCAAAACATAGGCACCTTTGTAGTGAAGGATACATAACAGGAGACAAAGGCCCCATTCGAATACTTCCTTTCTCCCTTCCTTGAAGTAGTTACATATCTGAATTGGTTGTATGAGGGAAAGCATTGGTAGGCAATCTATCCAACACTTATGACTTGAGATTACCTCAAGAAAACAAGGAATAAAGGATGAATTCGAACAGTATTCAAACAAAATTCACAACCATGATTTCAACACTATAAAATCCTCAACATTTAACTTTTTAGTGACAACAATGATAATACAATTGCTAACAATTGAATTATCATAGTCTTGAAAAATAAGCACATGTAATAGGGAAGATTTGGATAAAAACAATTCAATATAAAAATAAATACTATCCACAGATTAGTATAAAAATCCCAAAGCAGTGGTAGTACTACTAGTTGTGGCTAGATGGCACTACAGCTTCTGTTGTGAATGTAGAGATCCCTCACTATGAGGAGACTGTTGTCTGCACATCAATACTGAGGAATATACCGTGTCCAATATCCAAATGTTTAAAAAAAAGACAATAGAAATGTATCACCTGGGCCTATTGGAATCAGTTCCAGGACATGTACATATGTGCATGCAGTCCTGGAGATAGACAAGCATTTCACGACACCCGCTATAACATCTTCTAAATATGTGTATGTGACCAGTAAAAAATGGGATATTGATTAGTGGTATCAGATCAGTCAGTCATGTCTGGAACAAAGTACATTACCACAGCTACTTGTTTTCTCTTATATCTGAAGATGGAAAAACTTGAGCCTCAACCTGTTTCACTTAGCTTTAAGGGTTAGGTTCTGTAGAAATGTAATAATAGATTTATTTCATCTGGAGATAAGACACAAATCTATTGCATATGTCTTCTCATTACATGCCAAAAGTATAGAATATGTCTGTATAAAGGCTCTCTCTCCCTCCCACCCTGTTTGTTTTCTCAACTGTGAGTTCATGGTTAGAGGACAGGATCTAGCAATAGCCCGCTTTGGGTTTGAGTACAACAGATTCTGACAACCTCTTACAGATATGTCTAGGAATCCTGGGTAGTACAATGACTGAACATAACTGTGGGCAGTCAGACAAGTAAGACACTTATCAATTAAATGGAAATAACCCACACGTTTAAATAAATACAAACACATGTGGAATCCATTGGCTGTAAAGACAAGCAGTCTTTACTTTGAGACAACTGAACCTGAACTGTTGGTGATTAGGTAGTATTTCATTCATATTAGTAGGGCAGACGATATGAAAATACTCACTGTTGCTATAGCAACCCTAGGGAGGATCCAGAGACAGGCACATGTAGAGCCAGATTGTGTGTAGATGCAGCTTGTACACACACACACACACACACACACACACACACACACACACACACACACACACACACACACACACACACACACACACACACACACACACACACACACACACACACACACACACACACACACACACACACACACACACACAGATCATCTACAGTGCATAGAAAAAACCTTGACATAATTCAGTGTTCCAGTTTGCCTTAGGACAATAGAAATCAGAGCATATTGCCCATCTCTTACTATCTCTCTCATCTTCACTGCAAAGGAGCTATATGCTGGGGATCCATAGGTTTTATTAACTATGCTAACACTTCCTCTTGCAATATCCCATGTGCATCTGTTCATAAAAACACATACAATAAAAAAATTAAAAATTGCAAAGCAGCTAAAACAATCTTTAGAAAAAACAGTCATTTAAATCATTTAAGAGACACAAAATACCACAATAAGAGCATATCAAAGTAGAAAAGGGTTTAAGAAACATAACACAAAAAACATACCAAAATGGTAAGATACTGTAATTCTAGAATAGCCACAGTTTTCCGTGTCTGTTAGACTGATGTTTCAGATTGGAGACACAGGGTAAACTTGTGTGACTTGGGGTCAACGTACTCCTCGGTCATTCGAATGTAGGGGATGGACTTGACCGTGACCACTAGGCTGAAGTCTAGACACCTAAGGGAGAAGACCATGCCCTCCTTTAGACCGCTGGTGACCGCAGCCTCGCTGACCAAAGTCCACTGATCGGCCATCCAGCGCTCTTGACCGTACTGCAGCGTAGGACCAGGGGACAGGTAGGCCTCCAGGAATGCCTGAACAGACAGACAGACAGACAGACAGACAGACAGACAGACAGAGAGAGAGAGAGAGACAGACACGGAAATACACAACACATTTCAGAATTGCTGACACTATCGTAAGGACATAATAAAGAGTATAGTGTTAGGGTACGGGGACTGACTTGGCACTAGAGTAGGGCTAATGGGTTCATTCTTGCTTACCTTGGGGCTCATGTTGTGTGTGAGGCAGAAGGCCAGGTGTCTCTGGATGCTGTCCATGCTGTGGCAGTGCTGCCTCCTGGTGGTTCGGAGGTATTTCTGCAGGGCGCGGGCCATGGAGGGGAAGATGGCCGAGGCGGCCTCCCGTACATCCATCACATCCCCGGGGGACACTTTCTTCTCCTCCTGATGCATCCTCCTCACATGCATGAAGGCCTCCTCTACAGCCACCACTAGCCTAACGTTAAAGTAATGTACACATAGACACAACATTCAGTATACTGTACATTCATATTTTCTTACACCCTAAAGTTACTATCCTAACGTTGGGCCAGTAACCGAAAGGTCGATGGTTCGAATATCCGAGCCGACAAAGTGAAAAATCTGTCGATGTGACCTTGAGGAAGGCACTTACTCTAATTTGCTCTATGGGAGCCGTAATACTTGGCCTGACCCTGTAAAACAAGGCATTTCTCTGTACCTATCCGGTGTGTGGCAATAAAACATATATTACAGCAATGTACACACAACATTCAGTATACTACTGTATATTGTTCTTACATCTGTTCTTACATCCTACAAGTTAGAAAAACACAAGACAATGTACCCTACTGTATCTATTCTTAAGTCCATTTATGTAAATCCTGATCTATATTTGAAATCCTTGCATTAAGCATCATACAGTGCCTACAGAAAGAATACACAGCCCATGACCTTTTTCACATTTTATTGTCTTACAGACCAAATGTATAATTGATTAAATTGAGATTTTTTGTCACTGGCCAACAGACAATATCCATAATGTCAAAGTGGAATTATGTTTTTAGAATTTCTTTAACAAATGAATTAAATGAAAAGCTGAAATATCTTGAATCACATATTCAACCCATTTGTTATGGAAAGCCTAAATAAGTCACATAATAATTTGCATGGACTTACTGTGTGCAATAAGTTTTGAGTGACTACCCATCTCTGTACCCAACACAGACAGATAATTGTAAGGTCTGTCAGTCGAGGAGTGAAATTCAACCACAAAGACCAGGGAGATTTTCCAATGCCTCACAAAGAGGGCACCTATTGATAGATGGGTAAAAATAAAATAACAAGCAAAAAAAGCAGACATTTAATATCCCTTTGAGCATGTTGAAGTTATTAATTACACTTTAGATGGTGTATCAATACACCCAGTCACTACAAAGATACAGGCGTCCTTCCTAACTCAGTTGCCGGAGAGGAAGGAAATTACTCAGGGATATCAACATGAGGCCAATGGTGACTTTAAAACAGATACTGTACAGAGTTTAATAGCTGTGATAGGAGAAAACTGAGGACGGATCAACAACATTGTAGTTACTCCTCAATTCTAACCTAAATGACAGAGTGAAAAGAAGGAAGGGTGTACAGAATAAAAATGCATCCTGTTTGCTACAAGTACTAAAGTAAAACTGCAAAAAACTTTATGTCCTAAATACAAAGCGTTGTTTGGGGAAAATCCAACAGAACATGTTACCGAGAGCCACTCTTTATATCTTCAAGCATGGTTGTGGCTGCATCATGTTATGGGTATGCTTGTCATAGGGAGTTTTTTAGGATAAAAATAAACAGAATAGAGCTAAGCACAGACAAAATCCTAGAGAATTTCCAACAGACACTGGGAGACAAATTCACCTTTCAGCAGGACAATAACCTAAAATGCATGGCCAAATATACATAGTGGCTTACCAAGTGGCTTACCAAAACGACATTGAATGTTCCTGACTGGCCTAGTTACAATTTTAACTTAAATCGTCTTGAAAATGTATGGCAAGACTTGAACATGTGTGTCTAATAATGATCAACCAACTTGACAGAGCTAGAAGAATAAAATAAAAAAATCATGTGCAAATATTGTACAATCCAGGTGTTCAAAGCTCTTAAAATCTTAGCCAGAAAGACTCACAACTGTAATCACTGCCAAATGTGATTCTAACATGTATTGACTCAGGGTCTTTTTTTTACATTTGTACTTACCTAAATGAGATATTGCTGTTTTCATATTCAATACATTTGCTAAGATTCCTAAAAACATGCTTTCACCTTATTGTTATGGGGTATTGTGAAGATAGGTGAGAAAATATATTTAATTAATGTTGAATTCAGGTAACAACAAAATGTGGAATAAGTCTAGGGGTATGAATACTTTCTGAAGGCACTGCACCTATGTATCATTCATCCTTCTTTCTTCACTATTTTCTTTCTTTTTGACCCAAATATTCACCTTCCTATTCACTCAAGAGTGTTCTTTCTCTCTCTCACTCACTCACCTGGCTCTGCGTTTGCAGACCCGTCTGTCATAGTCTGCCTCTTCGTAGTATAGCTCGTTATGAGATGTGTTTTTGTGCCTGGCTGCTGCAGAGATCATGGTCCGAGACTTGCCCCCCACCGCCAGTCCCCCCGACCCCTCTGCCGGCTCCGCCGGGTTCGCTGGGCCTATGAACAGGAATCACAGAGGCATGATGGGAAGGTCACTGTGGCCCAATCAGCATATCAACAGCAACCCGGGGAAAACACAGATCTCAGTGAGGATTCTAAATCTAAAAATCTGATGAGAAATATTCAGTCTGGTAGTTACAGCTGACTATGTGGTTTAGCCATCTGCCAAATGACAACAGATTTAGCCAAAGTTGAAACTAACATCTGGCTACCAGGCTAGTAAATATTCATAAAATAAAAGACACGAGGGATATGTGGATATGAGGGGAGTTCAGTACAGTAATCCCGGCAGATACAGGTCAGGAGAGATTAAGCAATGAATCATTAATACCAAGGGGTGTACTGTATGTATGTGTGTGTGTGTGTGTGTGTTAGTGTGTGTTAGTGTGTTAGTGTGTTAGTGTGTTTGTGTGTGTGTGTGTGTGTGTGTGTGTGTGTGTGTGTGTGTGTGTGTGTGTGTGTGTGTGTGTGTGTGTGTGTGTGTGTGTGTGTGCGTGCGTGCGTGCGTGCATGCGTGCGTGTGTGCGTGCGTGTGTGTGTGCGCACGCATGTGTAAGGCTGAAAGCTACTGTGATGAATTATTGAAAGGCAGAAATGCCAAACCTCTGAAGCCCTCCCTCCCTCCCATTTCATACTTTGACAAGGGGAGGGTGGGAGGGTTCTGTGAGGAACCGTACCAGCATACTCCTCTACCAAACTCCATAGAGAAAACCCATAAAATCTGCACTGAGTTGGGAAGGCCCAAGTACTCCGTCGGCAGTCGGTGCCTGTGTAGAATATCTGGTGAATGAAAGGGGTGGTTAGATTGGTATGTATCTGTGTGTGAAGGTGTCGAAGCAGTGCAAACATTGTGGGTGAGGGAAGGGAAGTGATGAATGAGGTTAGTAATGTACACTAGGTTAGTAGAGTAAACTTGTAAAAAGTGTGAGGACACACAGAAGAGATTATTACCCAGCTTTACTTACTGTCATTGTCCAAAAGGTAAACTCTCAGTTTAGCTTTAAATGTTGCTTAGGGTGGCATGGGAAGGTATACGGAGAGACAGCATCACAACGAAGCACATACATGGACAAATACGGTGGACAGACAGCTGACAGATGGAGAGACGAGAGAGCGAGAAAGAGAAAGAGTTTCACTTTATGATGCAGTTACAAAGAGGAAGAGTTGATTGGATGTGGACGACACATACAGGGAGACAAATCCAATGTAACCATTGAAGAACCACTGAATCTGTAGCTATACTAACCATCCACGGAGTAGACCTTGAGGCCAGCCAGGTGCTTGGCGGCACGGTGCTTGGAGGCGGAGAGAAGGGCGGGGTTATGAAGAGGAAAGTCTCTGTAGTAGAACTCTAGCAGAGACAGAGCTGCCCTCTGAATACTGACACAGACAGAGACAGAGGGAGAGAGGGTAAAAAAGCAAAAGAGGTGCAAGAGAGGGAGAGCGAGAGGGGCAGAGGGAGGGAGAGAACGATGGGAGAGCAAGAGGGGCAGAGGGAGGGAGAGAACGATGGGAGAGCGAGAGGGGCAGAGGGAGGGAGAGAACGATGGGAGAGCGAGAGGGGCAGAGGGAGGGAGAGAACGATGGGAGAGAGAGAGGGGCAGAGGGAGGGAGAGAACGATGGGAGAGAGAGAGGGGCAGAGGGAGGGAGAGAACGATGGGAGAGAGAGAGGGGCAGAGGGAGGAGAGAACGATGGGGGAGAGCGAGAGGGGCAGAGGGAGGGAGAGAACGATGGGAGAGCGAGAGGGGCAGAGGGAGGAGAGAACGATGGGAGAGAGAGAGGGGCAGAGGGAGGGAGAGAAAACGATGGGGAGAGAGAGGGGCAGAGGGAGGGAGAGAACGATGGGAGAGAGAGGGGCAGAGGGAGGGAGAGAATGATGGGAGAGCGAGAGGGGCAGAGGGAGGGAGAGAACGATGGGAGAGAGAGAGGGGCAGAGGGAGGGAGAGAACGATGGGAGAGCGAGAGGGGCAGAGGGAGGGAGAGAACGATGGGGAGAGAGAGGGGCAGAGGGAGGGAGAGAACGATGGGAGAGAGAGAGGGGCAGAGGGAGGGAGAGAACGATGGGAGAGAGAGAGGGGCAGAGGGAGGGAGAGAACGATGGGAGAGAGAGAGGGGCAGAGGGAGGGAGAGAACGATGGGAGAGAGAGAGGGGCAGAGGGAGGGAGAGAACGATGGGAGAGCGAGAGGGGCAGAGGGAGGGAGAGAACGATGGGAGAGAGAGAGGGGCAGAGGGAGGGAGAGAACGATGGGAGAGAGAGAGAGATAGGGTAAGAAAAAAGGCCATAAAGTAGTAGGAGGTAGAGGAAACAGATGGATGTATTATAAAAGAAGGTCGGGAATGAAGTCCATTATTGTCCCTGCTGATTTGATTCACCTGATAAAATAGCTCTTACTGAGCAGCATGCCTCATATCTACACTACTCCCCCAGACCAGACTACTGCAGACCAGGGCCACGTTATACAGCGTTCCCTGCTTTAAACTGTCCTCCAGCCTCAGGCCTTTCTACAGGAGATCAGTCAGTATCAGACAGAGAGGCTAGAGGTGAGGCAGCATAGAGAGACAGAACCATGCATATACTGTATCAATGTCAAGTCTACGTACACTTAGCTAACCTTTCTGCAAGGGATCAGCACGGTTATTGAAATATCTGAATGGACGTTAGTATTCCAATACTTGTGTGAGTATTAATTGTTGCGAGCATAAAAAATTACAGGCCTACCTTAACAATGAAAACGCCTTTACTAAATTAAATGTAAATATCCATGTGACATTGTTACATACAAGGATATACAATGACATTTCAAATGATTAATTTAATAAAACAAAGTGCACAGTGCTCCCCATAAAAAGAAGCGGTAGCCGACCAGTAGCCTTCATGTCTGTATCTTTTTGTTTATGTTGGCCAATCAAAGCGTCAGATAGGCTCAATGTGTAGTGAGAGTTCACTAATGCAATGCAAGATGGAATAAAATCACAGAATTAAAAGTTAGCGAAATGAGAAGGAGTAGGCTACAATGAGCAACCAACAGGTAGGCTGTTTTATCTGAATGGGGTTGGGGAGAAGCTTAGCATGTGGCCTCAATTAGCCTGGCTAGCTATAGTTGGCTAGCTTAGCTTAAAAGCTTCTCTAGGCCACTCTTGTCAAGACAGACACTGTTATATGGGATGATAAATAACGTTGTGGCTGCTACAAGTTAGCTAGTCTTGGTTGGAGCAGAGTTTCCTTGGGGTCGCTCATTCCATCTGCTTTTTTAATATCCAACAAAAATGTATGATACCATTCGAATCGTGATTCCCCCCCCCCATAGTATGGAAATATACAGTACCAGTCAAAAGTTTGGACACCTACTCATTCCAGGGTTTACCTTTATTTTTTACTATTTTCTACATTGTAGAATAATAGTGAAGACATCAAAACGATGAAATAACACATATGGAATCATGTCGTAACTAAGAAAGTGTTAAACAAATCCAAATGTATTTTATATTTGAGATTCTTCAAAGTAGCTATCCTTCGCCTTAATGACAACTTTTCACACTTGGCATTCTCTCAACCAGCTTCATGAGGAGTCACCTGGAATGCATTTAAATGAACAGGTGTGCCTTGTTAAAAGTTCATTTGTGGAACTTATTTTCTTCTTAATGCATTTCAGCCAATCAATTGCGCTGTGACAAGGTAAGGGTGGTATACAGAAGCCCTATTTGGTAAAAGACTAAGTCCATATTATGGCAAGAACAGCTCAAATAAGCAAAGATAAACAACAGTCCATCATTACTTTAAGGCATGAAGGTCAGTCAATCTGGAAAATTTCAAGAACGTTTAAAGTTTCTTCAAGTGCAATTGTAAAAACCTTCAAGCACTGTGATGAAACTGGCTCTCATGATGATCGCAGGAAAGGAAGACCCAGAGTTACCTCTGCGGCAGAGGATAAGTTCATTAGAGTTACCAGCCTCATAAATTGCAGCCCAAATAAATGCTTCACAGAGATCCGGTAACAGACACATCTCAACATCAACAGTTCAGAGGAGACTAAGTGAGAGGCCTTCATGGTCAAATTGCTGCAAAGAAACCACTACTAAAGGACACAAATAAGAAGAGACTTGCTTGGGCCAAGAAATACAAGCAAAAGACATTAGACTGGTGGAAATCTGTCCTTTTGAATTTGATGTTATTTTAAATGGGCAAAAAAAATGCATTTCTTTCAAAAACAAGGAAAGGACATTGCTAAGTGACCCTAAACTTTTGAACAGTAGTGTACATATGAATATATGGATGAGCAATGACAGAGCGGCATAGGCAAGACGCAATAGATGGTATAAAATAGAGAATATACATATATGTTATTTCATAGTTTTGATGTCTTTACTATTATTCTACAATGCAGAAATTTGTAAAAAATGAGTAGGTGTGTCCAAACGTTTAACTGGTACTGTACATAAATACAGAAAAATCATGTTTTTGATTGCGCTGGGCCTTTAAACCATATGCTTTTGATAAGAGAGACAGCTCTGGGTTGAAGTTCTCCTAAGGCACAGATCTACGATCAGTTTACTAGCCATAAATCCCAGCCTGAACAGTTATGAAGAAAATGCCAAATCCGACTGTAGATCAGTATCTGGAAGGTAAGTTCATCATACTGCATCATAGCCCCTCTTTCTCAGGCCCAGCCCACCTCATTACCAGAATAGCACCCTAGAGCAAAAGGACTGGACTGGAGCATTCTGGGTGATTTAGTAACTCAATTACTGCTACGCTTCCCCCTGAACACGAGTCTCCAATTACCCACAGTTCAACAGGGCAGTCGGGTGTGGGTGGGTGCGTTGGGGTGGGTGCGTTGGGGTGGGGGCATTCTAAAGGCATTCTCTAATAGTCTGATTTTCTGTCAACGTTTCTGCTATCTGAGTGATCAGCTGACTGGCTTTTGTTTACTGGCATCAGTGGACACAACATGGTTTCTCAATTCATCTGGGCCACACCATTCAGTTCCCTCCTTGTTGTATGCAGACTGAGTTCAAGCAGAATGAACATTTCGGTCTGACCTTAATGTGAATAAAGTGATCTTCATCTTCATATTGCTGGTAGAAGAATGACGTCACTACGGTCAGCAGCAACATTTTAGCAAGAGATTGTTGTGTGTATTACCTGAGCTGTCCCAGGTTGAAGCAGCTTGTCTCCCCGTCAGTGGAGCGTATAACACACAGGCTGTAGCAGGGCTGAATCTGTCTGATCTCCAGCAGCACGATGGCCAGGTAGTGGACAAACAGCAGAGAGTCCACCAGAGACACAGCAAACTGGACGATACCTTGGTAGTCCTCATCCTGGAGAATACACAACACAGGATCAACACACACACACACACACACACACACACACACACACACACACACACACACACACACACACACACACACACACACACACACACACACACACACACACACACACACACACACACACACACACACACACACACACACACACAATTATGAAGCATACACACCTGTGAGTCGAGGATGCGGACCCCATAGAACAGCCAGTAGGAGAGTGTGAGCAGCAGCGTGAGCGTGGCCAGGAGGGCTCGATACACACACACTCTGGGCAGGCTGGCACTGGCCTGGCGCAGGAAGATAGCCCATACAGCAAGCAGGAGAATGAGGAGTTTACAGGACACAGAGAGGAAGAGGCCCTCACAGGCAGAGCCACAGGCCTGCAGCCTGGCTGGCCACAACACTGCCGGGAGGACCAGGAAGGCCAGGGGGGTGGCCAGGACCACTAGCCCCACACAGATGCCCAGAATCAGGGGAGTGTAGAGCCGACAGCCCTGCCTCTGGCCGTCGTCCGGTACCTTCCACAGACCAACCACCTCCTCCTGGGATAGACTGAGCTCTGAGGTGCCGGTCACCGCCGTGGTGGTCTCCCCCCAGTTATCATCCTGAGAGAGGGGGGGAGAGAGATGAAAGAAAGAAAGAAAGAAAGAAAGAAAGAAAGAAAGAAAGAAAGAAAGAAAGAAAGAAAGAAAGAAAGAAAGAAAAAAGAAAGAAAGAAAGAAAAGAGAGAGAGGAGGACAGCGGGAGAGAGGAGAGATTAAAATATATTAAAACTTAGCATAAGGTTGATCATCTTTGACTGATAGATAAGATAAGATATAAAAGGACAGAAATACTCTGTGGAGGGATGGTATGTGAGAGACAAGCCAAAGTGACAAACACACACTGGTAGACATTCTGGTGTGATTCCAGTCTCTGTCCCTTGTACATACAAGCCAGACAGATTGGAGACACACTGACTAAATCCTTTGAGGTTTATTGCAAACATCCCATCCATCATTCCATTAAAAGCGGCCTTTGGTTTCCTGGAGTTCTGTGTTACTGTGACAGGCTTTCAGCTCCCCACTGATCCACATAGGATGACATTGACAGTACACAGTCAGACTGCTCATAATGACCAGGTAGGGATGACACACGCACACGGCTGATGTTATTCAGGCCTATCATTGCAAATTAGAGTCAAATCTCGTCTCCCAGCTCAGGATACAGTTTATAATAAAAGTGCCCGAGGAGGAAAGAGCACAGTGAGACACTGATTAAAATACCTGTCTGCTGAAGAGAGCATTTCTCTGTCAATTATTCAGCTATGTATTTCTCTGTTCATTTTCTCCCTTACTCACTCTGTCTGTGCCTGCTGCACGGAGCTTTGTTCTCTCAATGTCTGTCTGGTAAGGAGCTGGGAACAGAGTGTGTGTGTGTGTGGATTTGAATACCGCAGCCCCTCTTCTTGTGTCAGCACACACACAATTAGCAAACACTAACCCACACGACACCCCTAAAACGTCATCCCTTGCCAGATGGACACACCACCTGACATGCCATTAGGAAATTACACTGGGAGAGAGAGGGAGAGAAATAGGGGGAGAGAGAAAAAGCAGCTTTATATATAACCCTCTATGGTGGGTTATAAAGCTGCACATCGCCCACCGCTCCCAAGCATACTACTCACCAATGTCCAGTCTCTTGACAACAAGATAGACAAAATCCGAGCAAAGGTTGCCTTCCAGAGAGACATCAGAGATTGTAACATTCTCTGTTTCATGGAAGCATGGCTCACTCGGGATACGTTATCAGAGTCGGTACAGCCATCTGGATTCGTGACGCATTGCATGACAGAAACAAACATCTCTCTGGTAAGAAGAAGGGCGGAGGTGTATGCCTAATGATTAACGAGTCATGGTGAGATCATAACAACATACAGGAACTCAAGTCCTTTTGTTCACCTGACCTAGAATTCCTTACAATCAAATGCCGACAGCATTATCTACCGAGAGAATTCTCTTCGATTATAATCACAGTCGTGTATATCCCCCCCAAGCAGACTCCTCGGCGTCCCTGAAAGAACTTCATTGGACTCTGGAAACTGGAAACCAGATATCCTGAGGCTGCATTTATTGTAGCTGGGGATTTTAACAAGGCTAATCTGAAAACAAGGCTCCCTAAATTTGATCAGCATATTGAATTCGCGACCCGGGCTGGCAAAATTCTGGACCATTGTTACTCTAATTTCCGCGATGCATACAAAGCCTTCCTCGCCCTCCTTTCGGCAAATCTGACCACGACTCCATTTTGTTGCTCCCAGCATATAGACAGAAACTAAAACAGGAAACGCCCTTGCTCAGGTCTGTTCAACGCTGGGCCGACCCATCTGATTCCACACTTCAAGATTGCTTCGATCACGTGGACTGGGATATGTTCCGGATAGCGTTGAACAACAACATTGATGTATACGCTGATTCGGTGAGTGAGTTTATTAGCAAGTGCATCGGTGATGTTGTACCTACGGCGACCATTATAACCTACCCCAACCAGAAACCGTGGATTGATGGCAGCATTCGCTCAAAACTGAAAGCGCGAACCACTGCTTTTAATCAGGGCAAGGCGACCGGAAACATGACCGAATACAAACAGTGTAGCTATTCCCTCCGCAAGCAATCAAACAAGCTAAGCGTCAGTATAGAGACAAAGTAGAGTCGCAATTCAACGGCTCAGACACGAGAGGAATGTGGCAGGGTCTACAGTCAATCACGGATTACAAAAAGAAAACCAGCCTCGTCGTGGACCAAGATGTCTTGCTCCCAGACAAACTAAACAACTTCTTTGCTCGCTTTGAGGACAATACAGTGCAACCAACACGGCCCACTACCAAAACCTGCGGGCTCTCCTTCACCGCAGCCAATGTGAGTACAACATTTAAACGTGTTAACCCTCACAAGGCAGTCGGCCCAGATGGCATCCCTAGCCGCGTCCTCAGCGCATGCGCAGACCAGCTGGCTGGTGTGTTTATGGACATATTCAATCAATCCCTATCCCAGTCTGCTGTTCCCAAATGACTATCGCCCCATAGCACTCACTTCCGTCATCATGAAGTGCTTTGAGAGACTAGTCAAGGATCATATCACCTCCACCCTACCTGAAACCCTAGACCCACTCCAATTTGCTTTCCACCCCAATAGGTCCACAGACAACGTAATCGCAATCACACTGCACACTTCCCTAACCCACCCTATGTAAGAATGCCGTTCATCGATTACAGCTCAGCATTTAACACCATAGTACCCTCCAAACTCGTCATTAAGCTTGAGATCCTGGGTCTCGACTCTGCTCTGTGCAACTGGGTCCTGGACTTTCTGACGGGCTGCCCCCAGGTGGTGAGGGTAGGAAACAACATCTCCACCCCGCTGATCCTCAACACTGGGGACCCACAAGGGTGCGTTCTCAGCCCTCTCCTGTACTCCCTGTTCACCCATGACTGCGTGGCCATGCACGCCTCCAACTCAATCATCAAGTTTGCAGTGGTAGGCTTGATTACCAACAACGACAATATGGCCTACAGGGAGGATGTGAGGGCCCTCGGAGTGTGGTGTCAGGAAAATAACCTCACACTCAACGTCAGCAAAACAAAGGAGATGATTGCGGACTTCAGGAAACAGCAGAGGGAGTACCCCCCCTATCCACATCGACGGGACAGTAGTGGAGAAGGTGGAAAGTTAAGTTCCTCGGCGTACACATCACGGACAAACTGAAATGGTCCACCCACACAGACAGCGTGGTGAAGAAGGCGCAACAGCGCCTCTTCAACCTCAGGAGGCTGAAAAAATCTATCTTGTCATCGATGACAGGGTGATTAACAAAAGGCTAAGCTGTGTTTCACTATATTTCACTTGTGATTTCATAAATATGAATATTTCTAGTAATATTTTTTGACCGTTGCGCTATGCTAGTGTAGTTGCTGACAATTCTCCCGAATTCGGGATAGGTAGTTCCATTAAACAAGAGAAATGTTTTGTTTTTCCAGTGGTCCGTGTCCTTTTTGGGCTACCTCATATCCATGGAGGGAGTGGAGATGGAGGAGCAACACATCAGCGCAGTCAGGTCATGGCCCATCCCCAATTCTGTGAAAGCAGTCGAGCGACTCCTGGGGTTCGCCAACAATTTCTGGAGGTTCATCCGGGGCTTCAGCATGGTGGTCGTGCATCTTACCTCCCTGTTGAGAAGAGGTCCCCATCGGCTTCGTTAGAAGGCGGAGGCAAAGAGGGCATTCGAGACGCTGAAGGCACACTTCACCACTGCTCCCGTGTTGGCACATCCCGGCCCCTCACTCCCCTTCATCGTCGAGGTGGATGCCTCTGAAGTAGGAGTTGGGGCAGTCTGTTCCAGCTCACAGGAACCCCTCCAAAGCTGTGGCCCTGCGCCTTCTACTCCAAGCAGCTGAGCCCCGTCCAGAGGAACTACGACGTAGGGGACTGGGAAGTCTTGGAGGTGAAGAAGGCTCTGAAGGTGTGGAGGCAATGGCTGGAGAGGTCCAAACACCCTTTCCTGGTGTGGATGGACCAATGCAACCTGGAGTACATCAGGGCAGCGAAGAGTCTAAAACCGAGACAGGTCAGGTGGGCTCTATTCTTGGCCAGGTTTCAATATGCGCTTTCCTATAGGCCAGGCTCAAAGAACCTGAAGGCGTACGCCCTGTCTCGCCTCTATGACGCAGAGGAGAGGCAGGGAGAGGAGACCCCATCATCTCTCCGTTCCGTATCATCGCGCCAGTGGTGTGGGATGTGGAAGCCGACATACAGCAGGCCCTGCGCACGGAACCCGCACATGACCGGAAAACCGTGCCTACGGGTGTGCGGGACAGCCTCCTTACCTGGAGGCACATGGCATCTGTCGGGTCATCCTGGGATAAACTGTACCATCACCTCCCTGACTGAGAAGTACTGGTGGCCCACCTTGGCTAAGGGTGCCCAGATTTATTCTCTTCCTGCTCCATCTGTGTCCAGTCAAAGACACCCAGACACGTCCCTTATGGAAAGCTCCTTCCCAGCTGGTTACACAACGACCCTGTTCAGGGGAACACACCTGTTATCGTCGTTGTGGACCAGTTTTCCAAAGCTTGTCGCCTCTTTCCTCTGCCTGCGCTAAGGAGACCTGTATTGCTGCGCACACTCGTCTCCAGTGGGCCGTGCGTCGGCACAATGTACAGGCCAACAGCCACAGCAGTGAGGTACCTGTTTTCTTACAAGGCGACCGGGTCTGGCTCTCCACCCGGAACCTGCCGCTCCGCCTGTCCTGCCGGAAGCTGAGCCTGTGGTTTGTGGAGCCGTTTAAAGTTCTGAGGAGGGCTAATGAGGTAACGTACCGTTTGCAATTCCCTTCTGATTACCACATTAACTTCTTATGTCTTGGGGCAGTATTGAGTAGCTTGGATGAATAAGGTGCCCAGAGTAAACTGTCTGCTACTCAGGCCCAGTTGCTAATATATGCATATTATTAGTATATTTGGATAGAAAACACTCTGAAGTTTTTTAAACTGTTTGAATGATGTTTGTGAGTATAACAGAACCCATATGGCAGGCAAAAACCTGAGAAAAAATCCAACCAGGAAGTGGGAAATCTGAGGTTTGTGGGATTTCAACTCATTGCCTATCGACGATACAGTGGGATATTGGTCATATTGCACTTTCCAAGGCTTCCACTAGATGTCAACGGCCTTTAGAACCTTGTTTGATGCTTCTACTGTGAAGTGGGGGCGAAAGAGAGGGGAATGAGTCAGAGGTCTGCCAGAGAGCCACGAGCTGGCCACGCACGTTCACGTGAGAGTTAGCTTGAGTTCCATTGCATTTCTGAAGACAAAGGAATTATTATTCAATATTTATGTTAAAAACATCCTAAAGATTGATTCTATACATCATTTGACATGTTTCTACGGACTGTAATGGAACTTATTGACTTTTCGTCTGCTCCTAGTGATCGCGCGTCATGAATTTGGATTACTGTACTAAATGCGCGAACAAAAAGGAGGTATTTGGACATCAATGATGGACATTATCGAACAAAACAAACATTTATTGTGGAACTGGGATTCCTGGGAGTGCATTCTGATCATCAAAGGTAAGTGAATATTTATAATGTTATTTCTGACTTCTGTTGATAAGGAATAACAAAAAAATATTTAATAACTGAAGTGACCTATATAGAATAAACAATGGCGTATGTAATCAGTAGTTTAAGTGAGTGGTTGCGTGCACAGATGTGATAATGAGGGGTGTTGAAAGGTGCAAACAAACAAAACTGACACAAAAAATGCAACAACCAAAATCAAACAGTGTGTCTGCATGGAGAGAGTCTCCTCAATGAATGGGGAAGAGGTGTATTTATCCCGGGACACACCCAGGCCCAGGTGTATCCCATTTTGCTGACGACCCTCCCGGCTCTGCCCACCAACATCCTAATAAGGAAAACAAGAGCAAAGTAAAAGAATACTGCAGACAGACTGGGAGAGTCGTCACACTCCATGGTGCTGAAAATAATGCTCTGTTGTTGGGACATCTTTATGAAGGCCCTAACAGTTTGTGGGCACCGCTTGTCACCGTTATGATGCAATTAATGTATTGTATAGTGTTGTGGCATTGCTGGCATGGATATTTATTTATTTATTTGACCCACCAAGATTGACATGCTAAAGTAATGTTTTCATTTTATTAGCTAAACAAAAAACTTGTTTAAACAGCTTTGTATACATACCGGGAATTTTTTGGCAGGGGGACACTATTTGGCATGACATGCTCCCCCCGCCCGAGGGCTGCAGGTTGTGTGGTAAACCAGTGTGTGTGTGGGTGTGTCTAGGAAACTGTGTGTCAAGGTTCACTGATCTAGCCTCCACACCCTCATCCCCTTCCTTTAATTCATGTATGCCAAACAGGAGAGGAGAGAGGGGGAGAAAAAGAGAGGGGTGAGAGAAAAACACAGAAGGTTAGAAAAAGAGAGAGCAATAGAGAGAGAGAGAGACAGAGTGGAGAGAAACATTACCCCAATGACCCCTATTTGAGAGAGGGATGTCACAGGAGGATCAGCTCTTTTAATATCATCTTAATCAGCCTATCACATCTCCATTCATCTATTGTGTCATCACATAACTGTCCTCTCCCATTGTTACATCTTAATGTGCTCTTACTCTCCTCAATGTTAAAGATCAGGGATCATCAACTAGATTCAGCTGCGGCTGATTGTTTTCTTGAGTAGATGGTCGGGGAGCCAGAACATAATTACAAATCATTTATAGACTGCAAATTGACCACAAGAAGCCCAAACAGATCTAATATTTGACTTAAACACAATAATTTCAAACCTTGCTTACATTGTAAACGATCACATCTCTCTATTATGTGTTGGAATACATGGGAACAGATTTCACAACTAAAATCACCTGGAGCTCATTTCTTTTTTAAAGTCGTTTTTGTCCAACAATGACACATAAAACAACAAATATATATATTTTTAAATATTGGTCTGGGGCCAAATAAAAACACATGCATGCCAAATTGGGCCCCAGGGCAGTCAGTTGGGGCCCTCTGCTATATATAATCCAACATCCCCTTAAAGCATGGTAAATACAACTATAGAGTCTCTCTGTAGTAATGCTAGAACAAATACAGGCTAAACCCTCTCCATTTACACTGACAGATTAACCCAACACTAAGAGTTCACCCTGGCATACAAACAGAATGACAAAGAGAGGGAGAGAAGAGGGCACAGAGAAGGACAGAGAGGGAAAGTGAGACAGACAGATAGAGAATCACCCCCCCCACACCCCCAAAAATCACTGGCCAAACCAGAAAATAAATGCCATA